>NC_134098.1:113599868-113903306 GCF_000715075.1 Nicotiana tabacum | reverse complement strand
GTAGTATAAGTATATTTCGGAGTGTTCAGAGTAAGTTTGAAGAATTTGAAATTTCTAAGTTGAATCAATTTGGTTTGGGGTATGATTCTTAGGTTTGATATTGTTTTACACGTTCCGAGAGATCGAGCGAGTCCGTTTTATGATTTCAAACTTGTTGGTATGTTCGGGTGGGGCCCCGGGGGCCCCGAGTGTTAACCGGACGAGGCTCGGACCAATTTTGGACTTGTGAGAAAAATGTTGAAGCTTTCTGCTTCTAGTACGATCGCACCTGCGCTTGGACAGTCGCAGGTGCGACCATCGCAGATGCGACTTTGGCTCGCAGAAGCAGAAAGGGGAGGGCAGGCAACTGACCGCAGATGCGACATTTTTGCGCACCTGCGAACGCGCAGGCGCGAGACAAAGCGTGCAGATGAGACTGGGCATGTTGAGTGAAACTCGCACTCGCGAGGAATTTCCGCAGGTGTGAAGCCGCAGGTGCGTTTACTCCCTTCGCAGGTGCAAAAAACATGCTTGGACAGAACCTTAAAAATGGACGAGGCTCAGTTCATTTTAGTCTGTTTTTCTTCCATGTTTGGGCGATTTCAGAGCTTTTTGAGAGGGGATTTCAACTTGCAATTGGAAAGTAAGTTAATTCTACACACCTTGAGTTAAACACATAGATTATAGGTAGATTATAACCGGTAAATCATAGAAATCAAGGGTTTAGATAAAAAAACCTAGATTTGTATAAAAATGAGATTTTAACCACGAAAATGGTTATGGAATTGGATAGAAATTATATATTTGAGTTCTTGAGATTATGGATAACGTTTTCCTCCAAAAAGTTTCAGAATCCGGGCACGTGGCCCGAGGTGAATTTTAGAAATTTTACCATTTTGGATAGGGTAATTTATTTAATAGATAAATTTTGAATTATTGAACATGTATAAATTATTTTATATAACTTTTGGATAGTTTCGGCATTGAATTGAGGTTTTACGCGATATTTTGATCGGAAAGTGGAACTTTGAGACAAGGTAAGTCTCTTGTCTAATCTTGTGAGGGAGAATTTACCCATATGTGATTAAATTAATAATTATTGCTAATTCTGAGGGGCTACGTACGCACGAGATGACGAGAGTCCGTACGTAGCTACTATTTATGCTAAAGTCTGGGTAGTTTAGGACTCAAATCATGAATTACGTGTGTAAATTGTATTCTTTAATTAATTAAATTATTTTTAATATACTATGAATTGTTAGGGAAATATAGTAATAAACGGAAATCTGATATACTTAATTTTTCTGTATAAATTACTTAATTGTTAAAAAGAAATGGTGCATACTTTCGTATTAATCTATCAATAAATAAACTCTCCTTTCGGAGGTACATAAGAAAATATCCTCTTTTCTTGTGGAGCGGGCCGAATGCCTCGGCAGCATAGATGCATCTATGGATCACGCCGCACGTCCCTCGACAGTGTACACGGCACTCTGGATCGGGCCGTACGACCTCGGCAGAAATCGTGCCTTATAATAATAATAATAATTACATAATACCTTGATATTTTAATTGCAGCTTCTGAATTTAATTAATAGATTGGGAATTATTGCATTTGAAGGAATTTAATTATTTCTGTTGGTTAAATAAAAGTATTGTTAACTCTGTGAATCATGTTGATTTAAATATTTCTATTTTTATTTTATTTATTATTATTGACCCTTAGTGAGTGTCAAAGTCGACCATCTCGTCTCTACCTCTTCGAGATAAGGCTTAATACTTACTAGGTACACGTTGTCTACGTACTCATGCTACACTTGCTGCACTTTTTGTGCAGGACCTGAGGTGGGTGCTATCGTTGGACTTATCGGCACACACCCGCGTTATCCAGAGGCTTAGTGGTGAGCTGCTTTCTGAGCCGTTCTGCAGAAACTAGTGCCGCTTCTGGGAATTTTATTCTGTCTATTTCCTTTCAGACAGTATTTATAATTTTGTATAATCTACTAGATGCCCATACACTTGTGACACCAGGTCTTGGCACACACACTAGTAGAATGTTTGGATTTAATTATTTTTTTTGGTTATTTTAATTCACTAGATCTTTTCATATTACCTTAATTCTTGCAAATAAGAAGAGTTTAATTACTCGGTTAATTTTAAAGAATAGAATATGGGTTTAAATTACCGGTTGGCTTGCCTAGCTGTAGTGTTGGGCGCCATCACGACCTATAAGTGAAATTGGGTCATGACAGCATAGTATCAGAGCACTAGGTTCACGTAGGTCTCACAAGTTATGAGCAGACCTAATAGAGTCTTGCGGATCGGAACGGAGACGTCTGTACTTATCTTCAAGAGGCTATAGGGTGTTAGGAAACTACCTTTCTTCATATTCCATCATGCAATTGATGTAGTACTAAATATCTTTCTCTTATTCTCTCACAGATGGTGAGAACGCGCTTTAACGAGGCTCCTGACCAGGGAAGAGCTACTCCCTCAGTTTTTAGAGGCTGAGGCTGAGGCCGAGGGAGAGCTCCAGCCCGTGGTAGGGGACGAGGACGTCCCAGGACTGTTCCAGTTATGCCGCCAGTGGGTCCAGCAGAAGATCCCATCATCGAGGAATAGGGCAAGGTGCCTGTGGCAGAGCCAGCTTCGGTGGATTTCACATCTGCACGGGGATTCTAGGATGTCATTGGTCCTATGTTGCGGTTCATGGACACTATGACCCATGTTGGTTTATTTACGGCAGACCCAGCCACATCTCAGGCGGGCGGGGGAGCACAGACTCCGACCGCACAGGCTCATGGGCAGGCAGCTGCTGTATATCAGACCCAGGGTGCACTACCCATGGGTGGAGCCCAGCCAGTGGCAGCAGCTACACCTGAGCCCAGGCCAGCTGCAGCCACTGATCCGCAGAAACTATTGGATAGATGGACCAGACTACATCCTCCTGTCTTTGGGGGTGAGCGACATGAGGATCCCCAGGACTTCATTGATCGGTGTGGGGACAGACTACACAACATGAGGATATCGGAGTCTCATGGGGTTGACTTTGCTACTTTTCAGCTAGAGGGCAAGGCTCGTAGATGGTGGAAGTCTTATCTTCTTGGCAGACCAGCAGATTCTCCTCCCATGACTTGGGAAAGGTTCACCCGTATTTTCCTGGACAGGTATATTCCACCCTCCCAGAGGGAAGAGTTGTGGTTTTAGTTTGAGCAGCTCTAGCAGGGTCAGATGTTAGTGACCGATTATGAGGCGAGGTTCTCTGAGTTATCTTGCCATGCACTTATGATACTCCCTACTGGGGCGGAGAGAGTGCGGAGATTTATTGCGGGTTTACATACTGGCATTAAGGCCACTATGGCCCGAGAGGTAGATATAGGTACTTCTTATGAGCTAGTCGTGAAGATAGCCCAGAGGATTGAGGGTGTGCATCAGCAGAGCAGAGATGTAATGACTCGGCCTGTCGTTTTGAGAATTTAAGTCTCGTTCGGTGGCATAAGGCCCTGAACAGCTTCATATTATGTGTATTGACTTGCGTGCATGGTTGAATTCGGTTACCGAATGTTTCGGAGTGATTTGAGACACTTAGTCCCTGAAACGGAAGCTTAAGTCTTAGGATTTTGACCGTAGTCGGAACTATATGAAGACGTCTCTGGAATGGAGTTATGTCTGTTCCATTAGCTCCGTTGGGTGATTTTGGACTTAGGAGCGTGTCCAGACTGTAAATCCGAGGTCTGTAGCTGATTTAGGCTTGAAATGGCGAAAGTCAAATTTTTGGAGATTTGGACCGGAAGTGGACTTTTTGATATCGGGGTCAGAATGTAATTTCGAGAGTTGGAAAAGCTCCGTTATGTTATTTGGGACTTGCCTGCAAAATTTAACGTCATTCCGGGTTGATTTGATAGGTTTTGGCACGGGTTTTAGAAGTTGAAAGATTTGAAAATTTATAAGTTTGATTCATGGTGCAATTCTTAGTTTCAACATTAGTTGATGTGATTTGAGGGATCGACTAAGTTCGTATGGCATTTTAGGATTGGTTGGTATATTTGGTTGAGGTCCCGGGGGCCTCGGGTAAGTTTCGGGTGCTTAACGGATTAAAAGTTGATTTGTGTTACTGCTAAGTCTTCAGGCTTCTGGTATTTTCGCACCTGCGGTGAAGAGACCGCAGGTGCAAGAGCACACGTGCGGAGAGGCAAGAGAAGAAGCGAAAAAATGGAGGAGTGCCAGGGATCGTAGGTGCGAGGAAAATTCCGCATCAGCGATGCCAGCAGATGCGAAGGTTGAGGTGCAGGTGCAAGAAGAGCTGGACTTGACAGTCTCCGCAGGTGTGGAGAATTTGTGCGCACCAGCGGCTCCGCAGAAGCGGATTTTTTGCACGCAGAAGCGAGAGGAAGCGCAGGTACGGTTTGGACGTGCGCACCTGCGGTCGCGCAGATGTGGCTAATTATGTCGCAGGTGCGGTCACGCCTAGGCAGAAAAGAGAAATTCGAGGGTTTGGTTTCATTCTTCGTTTTTGGACTTGAGAGCTCGGAATTTGGCGATTTTTCAAGGGATTTTCAGAGGAAGCTTTGGGATAATGATTCCTAACTCGTTTTTGGTTGTATTCCATTAATCTATAGTTGTTTTCTCCATTTAGTTTCAGATTTTTGGTGTTGAAATTGGGAAATATTGGAAGAACTTCTTCAATAAAGATTTTGAGTTTTGAAGGGGGATTTGTGGTTGGATTTGAGTAATTCTTATATGGTTGGACTCGTGAGTGAATGGGTGTTCGTATTTTTTAATTTTTACCCGATTTCGAGATGTGGGCTCGGGTCGACTTTGTAGGGCAAATTTCGGAATTTTTGTTAAAATACTGATTTCATTAATTAGATGAGTCTATTATCGTTGTATTCATGATATGCAATTGTGTTTGGTTAGATTTGGACCATTCGGAGTCGGATAATTGAGGAAAGGGCATTCTTACCGATTGTTTGAGCTTGGTTCGAGGTAAGTATCTTGCCTAACCTTATGGGGGGGATTTCCCCCTTAGGAATTGAGTCTTCTATGTTGATTGTAGCCCGTGTGCACGAGGTGACGAGTGCGTGCACAGACTTATTTGTGGAAAGTTGGCCTTTTAGGGTTCTTAGGTCCTTGTATTCATTGAATATGCAATTTCTCTTGTTATTATTATATATCTTAATTACTAGATTCACATCTACCTGCTTAATTAGAATAAATTGCTTCATGATCCACTATTATCGTTACTTGATTCATATGTGCCTTAATTAAAACTGTTATCTCTTTTATAGCCACGCTATCTTTTCATAACTGCTTATCTTTATTTGGAATTTATATTATTTCATTCTATAATTTGTTCAGTCTTAATTGAGGTTATGATTATCGTTCCGCTACTTATCCTTAATTAAATTGTTGAAAATTCTTAGTAATTTCTCAACCTTAAAAGAAGTTTTAGATATCCTATATCATAGTCGACTTGTTTTATTTGGAATTATTTGACTCGTGTTAGTTTCCCTGTTGTTGAAATGTATATTGTGGGATCGTTGATACACATTAGTTTCCCTTTGCTGAGTTGTTCTCTTTACGCCTAGCATTCTTTACTGTGGTTATTCCTTGTGATTTGGTCCCATATTTTCCTATGATTTAAAAGTTCTTGATTTGATTTACTTGTCGTACTTTGTATTATTGCCATTGTTGTTGTTGTATTTATTGTGGTGATGCACGAGGTTTCTGCCGTGCGGTTGTTATTATTGTGATGCACGAGGTTTCTGCCGTGCGGTTGTTGTTATGGGGTTGCACGAGGTTTCTGCCGTGCTATTTTTACTATTGATATTTGCACACGTGGCGAGACAATGTGGGCTGTGTCAGGGATTGATTTGTCATGATTTATGGCCTGGGGGCATTCTTGTTGTTGATATTTATGTAGTGGTATACGTACCTGTGTGAGCTTTATCTTGTGAAAGCTGTGAGAAAATATTCTACGTGTTGTCCGTTCTTCTTCTTCCTTATGCTTATTTGCTGGTATGGACTATGTTAGGACACTTGCACAAGCATACATGTAGTTAAGCACTCTTATCGGATAAGAGGTATTCTTGATATTGTTGAGCATAGATGCTCACCCTTGTTTACTTGTCTTCTATGTGAGAATGGCTCTATTGGCACGTGAGTCATCAGTGCGGTTATGAGATGTTATGAGGGCACAGGATGCTAAGTGTTAGAGTTCAGGTATTGAGACCCGTGAGTTGTGATTTGTCCGAGGTTCGGTACCTCGTGGAGTTATTGACTAAAACTTGATGTAAAAGCGGTTGTAGTTGCTTAGTTATTGCTTGTCCTTGCTGTATTTGTGATTTTGGATTTAGGTTGTGTTCCATTCACCTTTCTGTGTCATTTTCATGATATTCCACTTGTTGTTTCCTTCCTTGTTTCCATCACTGTACTGTGAGCCATATTGCATAGTCTTTATGTGACATCATACTTCTGTTGTTCATGTACTTATATCTGTTCAGTTTATTAGACCAGTGGGTGTCTTGACTGTTCCTCATCACTACTCCACCGAGGTTAGTCTTGATACTTTCTGGGCACCGCTGTGGTGTGCTCATGCTACTCTTCTGCACATTTTTGTGCAGATCCAGGTACTTTTTTATTAGCTAGTTGTGTGGACGATTGTTGTGGAGACTCAAGGTAAACATGTTGCTGCGTTCGTAGGCTTTGGAGTCACCTTCAACCTTTTTGTTTTGCACTGTTTATTCTTATTTCTGGACAGTTGTATTTAGAAGTTTTCTAGCAAACACTCTGTAGAGCTTATGACTTGTACTACCGGTTTTGGGAATTTTTAAGAGATTCTATTTAAATAATGTTGTTGTTTTAATTATTGTTAAGCTTACCTATTCCCTAAGACTAGGTGCCATCACGATACCCAACGGAGGGAAAATTGGATCGTGACACGAGAGCAGGTTATGAGAGATAAGCGGTTTAGATATTTTGGAGAGTTTAGAGGTGCTCCGTCTGGGGGTAGAGGTCAGTTCGTGAGAGGGCAGTCCAGCAGGCCCCCATATCCAGCACCACCGCCTCCTCGGGGTGTTCTCGTGTGACCTTATTTCAGTGCTATACCAGAGAGTTCTTATCGCCCACCAGTTATTTAGGGTCTTTCCAGTGGGTATTCAGGTTCCCATGGTCAGACTTCTAGTCTGCAGCCCATCGCACCGAGAATTTGTTATGAGTGTAAGGATCCCAGTCACATACGGAGATTCTGCCCCAGGCTTCGGGGTAGACCAGTGCAGTAGGGTCAGCAGCTTATGATTACCGCACCAGTTGCTCCACTATTCGTCCGACCACCAAGAGGTGGAGGACATGTGGGTAGGGGTAGTCCTAGAGGTGGTGGTCATCCAGGCAAAGCCCAACAAGTTGGCGCTCTAGCTCGGTTCTATGCTTTTCCGGCCAGACCAGATACAGAGGACTCAGATGTCGTGATTACAGGTATTATTTCTGTTTGCGGCAAAGATGCCTCCGTATTATTTGATCCAGGATCTACGTATTCATATGTGTCCTCTCTATTTGCTCAATTTCTGGGTGTTTCTCGTGAGTCCTTGAGTACTCCTGTTTATGTGTCCACTCCCGTGGGTGATTTTGTTATTGTGAATCAAATTTACCGGTCTTGTATTATTACATTTTGTGGTAATGAAACTAGAGCAGACCTCCTATTGCTTGAGATGACCAATTTTGAAATTATCCTTGGCATGGACTGGTTATCTCCATATCATGCCATCCTAAATTTCCATGCCAAGACTGTTACCTTGGCTATTCCAGAATTTCCTAGGTTTGAGTGGAAGAGTTCGTCTGTTAGTGCATCTAATCGGGTTATTTCTTTTATGAAGGCTCAACACATGGTTGAGAAGGGTTGTTTAGCTTATCTAGCCTATGTTTGGGATACTACTGCAGAGACTCCGACTATTGATTCAGTGCCTATAGTTCGGGAGTTCTCCGATGTATTTCCTTCAGATCTTCTAGGCATGTCACCTGATCGTGATATTAATTTCTGTATTGATTTGGCTCCAGATACCAAGCCTATATCTATCCCACTGTATCGTATGGCTCCGAAAGAATTGAAGGAGTTGAAAGAATAGCTTGAGGAGTTACTATCCAAAGGGTTCGTCAGGCCGAGTGTATCACCTTGGGGTGCACCGGTATTATTTGTGAAGAAAAAGGATGGAACGATGCGAATGCGTATTGATTATCGTCAATTGAACAAAGTCACTATTAAGAACAAGTAGCCATTGTCGCGTATTGATGATCTATTTGACCAGTTACAGGGTGCTAAGGTGTTCTCTAAGATCGACTTGAGGTTGGGGTACCATCAGTTGAAGATTCGGGATTCGGATGTTCCGAAGACTGCTTTCCGGACTAGATATGGTCATTATGAGCTTTTGGTGATGTCCTTCAGTTTAACTAACGCCCCGACAGCGTTTATGGATTTGATGAACAGGGTATTCAGACCATATATTGATTCGTTTGTCATTGTCTTCATTGATGATATTTTGATTTACTTGCCCAACAAGGAAGAGCACAAGCAGCATATGAGAGTGGTGCTTCAGACGCTGTGGGAATGAAAGCTATATGCTAAGTTCTCCAAATATGATTTATGGCTAGAGTTTGTAGCATTTTTGGGGAATATTGTATCGGGCGAGGGCATTAAAGTTGATCCCGAAAAGGTTGAGGCAGTTCAGAATTGGCATCGTCCCACTTCGACGACTGAGATCAGGAGTTTTCTGGGTTTAGCAGGTTATTATCGTCGGTTCGTGGAAGGTTTTTCATCTATTTCAGCACCTTTGACCAAATTAACACAGAAGGATGCTCTGTTCCGATGGTCCAATGATTGTGAGGTGAGCTTTCAGAAGCTGAAGACAGCATTGACTACAACACATGTGTTAGTGTTGCCTTCCGGTTCGGGGATATATACAGTGTATTGTGACGCTTCACGCGTTGGCTTGGGTTGCGTATTGATGCAGGAAGGGTGAGTTATTGCATATGCTTCACGTTAGCTGAAGCCCCATGAGAAGAATTATCCAGTACATGATTTGGAGTTAGCTGCGATTGTTCACGCTCTTAAGATTTGGAGGCATTATCTTTATGGGGTATCCTGTGAAGTTTACACTGATCATCGCAATTTGCACCATTTGTTCAAGCAGAGGGACCTAAATTTGAGGCAGCACAAATGGCTGAAAATACTGAAAGATTATGATATTACTATCCTATATCATCCGGGCAAAGCAAATGTGGTTGCAGACGCCTTGAGTAGAAAGGCAGAGAGTATGGGTAGTTTGGCTTTCATTTTAGCAGAGGAGAGGCCATTAGCTTTGGATATTCAGTCCTTGGCTAACAAACTTGTGCGGCTGGATATTTCAGAGCCCAGTTGAGTTCTTGCATGTGTTGTAGCTCAGTCTTCACTATTTGAGCAGATCAAGGCTTGCCAGTATGATGATCCACACTTAATGGTTCTTCGAGAAACGGTACTACGGGGTGGTTCCAAGGAAGTTACTATTGGCGCGGATGGTGTTCTGCGACTCCAGGATCGTCTATGTGTTCCTAATGTGGATGGACTGAGGAAAAGGATCCTAGAGGAGGCACACAGTTCTCAGTATTATATTCATCCAGTCGCTACGAAGATGTATCATGACCTAAGGCAGCATTATTGGTGGTGACGAATGAAAAAGGACATAGTTGAGTATGTTAAATATGAGCACCAGAGGCCTACTTTAGCCGATGACTATACCGGAGTGGAAATGGGAATGCATTACTATGGACTTTGTAGTTGGGTTGCCATGGACCTTGCGGAAGTTTGATGCAGTTTGGGTCATTGTCGATAGGTTGACCAAGTCGGCACACTTTATTCCTGTTGTGACTACATATACTTCAGAGAGGTTGGCCCAGATATATATTCAGGAGATAGTTCAGTTATACGGTGTGACAATTTCTATCATATCAGATAGAGGCCCTTAGTTTACTTCACATTTCTGGAAAGCATAACAGAGTGAATTGGGGACCCCTGTAGAGCTCAGCATAGCCTTTCATTAGATTGACGGGCAGTCAGAGCGGACAATTCAGATTTTGGAGGATATGTTTAAGGCATGTGTGATTGACTTTGGAGGCCAATAGGATCATTTCTTGCCTTTGGCCGAGTTTGCTTATAATAACAGTTACCAATCCAGCATCGAGATGGCTCCATTTGAGGCATTATATGGTCGGTGATGTCGTTCGCCCATCGGATGGTTTGAGCCCGGTGAGTCTAAGTTATATGGTACTGATTTGGTGAAAGATGCCTTGGAAAAGGTAAAGTTGATTCAGGAGCGACTTCGCACAGCACAGTCCAGACAGAAGAGTTACGCGGATCAAAAAGCGCGTGATCTATCATTTATGGTGGGTGAAAAATTTCTCTTGAAAGTTTCGCCAATGAAGGGAATCATGAGATTTGGGAAAAAGGGCAAGTTGAGCCCAAGGTGTATAGGCCCATTTGAGGTGTTGAGACGAGTTGGGGAGGTTGCTTACGAGCTTGCTTTGCCTCCCAGTCTATCAAGAGTCCATCCAGTTTTTCATGTATCTATGCTCCCGAAGTATCATGCCGACCTGTCACATGTGTTAGACTTCAGCACAGTTCAGCTAGATAATAGCTTGGGTTATGAAGAGGAGCCAGTTGCCATTGTTGATAAACAGGTTCGCCAGTTGTGGGTCCAAGAGGATTTCTACAGTAAAAGTCCAGTGGAGGGGCCAACCAGTCGAGGAAGCGACTTGGGAGGCCGAGGAAAATATGCAGAGAAGATATCCATACTTATTCAGTACTCCAGGTATAATTCTAAACTCGTTCGAGGACGAACGTTTGTTTAAGAGCTGGAGAATGTAATGACTCAGCCGGTCATTTTGACTTTTAGAACCCCGTTCCCCTAAATAAAACTTTTCGTATGTGCTTTTATTAATTTATGACTTGCAGGGATGGTTGGTTCAGAATTTGGAAGTGATCGGGTTGAAATCGGAACAATTGGTTCCTTAATTTAGCTTTAAAAGGCCAAGTTTGACTTCGATCAACATTTTAAAAAAATGACCCCGGAATCAGAATTTGACGGTTCCAATAGATTTGTATGATGATTTCGGACTTGGGCGTATGTTCGAATCGGATTTTGGATAACCCGAGAGCATTTTAGCGCTTAATAGTGAAAATCAACTATTTGAAGGTTTAAAGTTTTTTTAAATTTGGTTTGGAGTAGGTTTTGGAGTAACCGAGGTCCGTTTGAAATTTCGAGTCTGGGAATAGTTCTGTATGGTGATTTAAGACTTGCACGTAAAATTTGGTGTCATTCCAAGGAATATAAGTATATTTCGGCGCGTTCGGAGTAAATTTAAAGAATTTGAAATTTCTAAGTTGAATCAATTTGGTTTGGGGTATGATTCTTAGGTTTTATGTTGTTTTACACGTTTTGAGAGTTCGAGCGAGTCTGTTTGATGATTTCAAACTTGATGGTATGTTTGGGCGGGGCCCCTAGTGTTAACCGGACGAGGCTCGGACCAATTTCGGACTTGGGAGAAAAATGCTGAAGCTTTCTGCTTCTGGTACGATCGCACCTGCGCTTGGACAGACGCAATTTGGTTTGAATCTCCCGGAATACCGTTTTGTAGTCCCAAAGTAAATATGAAAGACAGGGCGATCTCCCGGAATAACGTTCCGTAGTCCCAAAGTAAATATGCAAGACAAGGGGATCTCCCGAAATACTGTTCCGTAGTCCCAAAGTAAATATGCAAGACATGGGGATCTCCCAGAATACCGTTCTATAGTCCCAAAGTAAATATGTAGGGAGAACTCTTGAGGAACAGCCTCGTAGTATCAAAAGTAAATAAACAGATCAAATGACAAATACAACAGTTAACAGTAAGATTTCTATAGGTATACTGATAAAGAACAAGGAAAAGGCAGGAAATCGACTAGGCATGCTTCACAGAGTTCAAGTAATCAGTTAAAGCACTTAGACATGCGATATAAGACTAAACAGGATAGCTACATATATTGGAATAACTCAATTAAGAATGAAAATAGATTAATACTCATTAAAATGATATAACTCATAATAAAAGGAGAACAGGTTGCTGCTCAGTAAAAATCGGGTTTTACAACAACTAGCCCGTGTACGTACTCGTCACCTCACGTACACGGCGCTCTCATATCACAATAGTTCCAAATCCTTAGAGGATTTCCCCCACACAAAGTTAGGCAAGCCACTTACCTCGAGTCAAGATCAATCAATCCGTAAGAATGCCCTTTCCTCGATTATCCGACTTCGAATGGCTCAAATCTGGCCAAACACAATTGCATATCATGAATACAACCATAATAGACTCATCTAATTAATGAAATCAATATTTTAACAAGAATTCCAAAATTCGCCCTAAAAAGTCGACCCGAGCCCACGTATCAAAATCGGGTAAAAGTTACAAAATATGAAGACCCATTCACTCACGATTTCACTCGTACCAAAATTAACCAAATCCGATGTTTAAACCCCAATCAAAACTAAAAATTTCGGTTAGGGAACTTTTCCCCCATTTTTCAAACTTTTCAATCCAAATCTGAAATTAAATGGAGAAAACAAATATAGATTAGTGAAATACAACCAAAAACAAGTTAGGAATTGTTACCCCAAAGCTCTCTCTAAAAATCCCTCAAAGAATCGCCAATTTCCGAGCTCCCGAGTCCAAAAATGGAGAAATGAATCAAGCCCTCGAAACTCTCTCTTTTCTGCCCAGTGAACCTGCTCCTACGTCCTCAGGATTGCACCTGCGGTGCCGCTTTTGCAGCTAGGACTCCGCATCTGCGCGCCTATGTACGCATCTGCAGATGCTCTTCTGCATCTACTCGTTCGCTTTTGCGGAACCTTGGGTCCTTCTCATCTCCACATCTGCGACTGCGGCTTACTCGTCGCATCTGCAACCACTGACTCCCAGGCCTAAAGACGCACCTGCGATCCCAGCCTCACTTCTGCGGGGCTGCACCTGCGGACTCCCCACCGCAGGTGCGAAAACAGCATAAACCAGCATGTCAGAAATTATTCTAAGTCCAAGATTTCACCTGTTAAGAACCCGAAACTCAACCGAGGCCCCCGGGACCTCGACCAAACAAACCAACCAATCCTAAAATACCATACGAACTTAGTCGAGCCCTCAATCATCCTCCGGTTCAAACCTAAAGAACTTGCAACTTCCAAATTCGACAATCGATGCCGAAACCAACCAAATCACATCCGATTGAACCTAATTTTTTCACACAAGTCATATTCAATATTATGGACCTACTCCAACTTCCGAAATTGGTATCCGACCCCGATATCAAAATTTTCACTACCGGTCCAAATCTCCAAAAATTCGACTTTCCCCATTTCAATCCTAAATAGGCTATGGATCTCCGAAATACAATCCGGACACGCCCCTAAGCCCAAAATCACCCAACGGAGCTAACGGAACCAAAGAAACTCCATTCCGGAGTCGTCTTCACATAGTTCTGACTACAGTTAAAATCCTAAGACTTAAGCTCCCATTTTAGGGACTAAGTGTCCCAAAATACTCCGAAACCAAAAAGAAAACCTCCCGGCAACCCACATAAGCAGAAAAAGGTATGGGGTAAACAGTAAATAGGGGATCGGGGCTATTAGTGTCAAAACGACCGGCCGAGTTGTTACATCCTCCCCCTTTTAAAATAATCATTCGTCCTCGAACGAGCATAGAGACATACCTGAAGTGGTGAAAAGCTGAGGATAACGGCTGCGCATATCCTGCTCGGTCTCCTAAGTCGCCTCCTCGACCAGTTGTCCCCTCCACTGAACCTTTACAGAAGTAATGTTCTTTGACCTTAGCTTTCTGGCCTACCTGCCTAAAATAGCCACTAGCTCCTCAACATAATATAGATCCTTGTTGAACTGAATTGAGCTGAAATCCAATACATGAGCCGGATCACCGTGATACTTCCGGAGCATCAAAACATGAAAATACCGGATGCACTCCTACTAGGGTGGGAGATAAGGCAAGCTCATAAGCAACTTCCCCAACACGCCACAACACCTCAAAAGGAACAATGAACCTTGGGCTCAGCTTGCCCTTCCTCTCCGAACCTCATAACACCCTTCATAGGCAAAACCCGGAGCAAAACCCGCTTTCCAACCATGAATGCAACATCGTGAAGCTTTCGGTCCACGTAACTCTTCTGTCTGGACTGGGCTGTGCGAAGTCTATCCTGAATCACCTTAACCTTTTCCAAGGCATCCTGAACCAAGTCCGTACCCAATAATCTGGCCTCCCCCAGCTCGAACCAACCCACTGGGGACCGACACTGCCTACTATACAGAACCTCATACGGTGCCATCTGAATGCTGGACTGATAACTGTTGATGTAAGCAAACTCCGCAAGTGGCAAGAACTGGTCCCAAGCACCCCCAAAATCTATCACACAAGCGCGGAGCATATCCTTCAGTATTTGAATAGTGTGCTCGGACTGTCCGTGAGGGTGAAATACTGTACGGCTCTCAAGAATCGTGATGTAAACTGCGTACCCCGATCAGAGATGATAGATACCAGTACGACATGAAGCCTGATGATCTCGCGGATATAAATTCGAGCCAACTGCTTGGAAGAATAGGTAGTCATCACAGGAATGAAATGAGCTGACTTGGTCAGCCTATCTATAATCACCCAAACTGCATCAAACATCCGTTGAGTCTGTGGAAGACCAACAACAAAATCCATCGTGATCTGCTCCCACTTCCACTCCGGAATCTCTAACTTCTAAAGCAACCCACCTGGTCGTTGATGCTCATACTTCACCTGCTGGCAATTTAGACATCGAGCCACATACTCTAATATGTCCTTATTCACCCTCCTCCACCAGTAATGTTATCTCAAGTCCTGATACATCTTTGCGGCATGTGGATGAATAGAGTACCGCGAACTGTGAGCCTCCTGGAGAATCAACTCACGCAAATCATCTACAGTGGGCACACATAGCCTGCCATGCATCCTCAATGTACCATCATTATCAATAGTCACATCTCTAGCATCACCTCGCCGAACCCTATCCAAAAGGACGAGCAGATGGGGGTCATCATACTGACGCTCCCTGATACGATCATAAAGAGAAGACCGAGAAACCATACAATCCAATACTAGACTCGGCTTAGAAATATCCAATCTCACAAACTAGGTGGCTAAGGCCTGAGCATCCAACACAATGGCCTCTCTGCTACTGGTAGATATGCTAAACTCCTCAAACTCTCTGCCCGACGAATCAAAGCATCGGCCACCACATTGGCCTTCCCAAGGTGGTACAAAATGGTGATATCATAATCCTTAAGCAGCTCCAATCACCTCCTCTGACGCGAATAAAGATCCTTCTGCTTGAACAGATGTTGCAAACTCCGGTGATCGGTGTAAATCTCACAAGGAACACCGTACAAATAATGCCACAAAATATTCAAGGCATGATCAATAGCTGCTAACTCAAGGTCATGGACATAATAGTTCTTTTCATGCACCTTCAATTATCTGGACGCGTAGGCAATAAACTTACCGTCTTATATCAACACCGGGCCGAGACCAATCCGCGATGCATCATAATATACAGTATAAGACCCCGAACCTATAGGCAATACCAATACTGGGGCTGTAGTCAAAGCTGTCTTGAGCTTCTGAAAGCTCTCCTCTCATTCCTCTGTGCACCTGAACGGAGCACCCTTCTGGGTCAGCCTGGTCATATGAGCTGCAATAGATGAGAAACCCTCTACAAATCAACGATAATACCCCGCCAAACCAAGAAAACTCTGGATCTCTGTAGCTGAGAACGGTCTGGGCCAACTCTGCACTGCTTCAATCTTCTTCGGATCCACCTAGATCCCCTCATTCAATACTATATGAACCAATAATGCCACTAAGTCGAGCAAAAACTCACACTTTGAAAATTTTGCACATAACTTCTTTTCTCTCAAGATCTGAAGCGTAGTCCTCAGGTGCAGCTCATGATCCTCCCGACTCCGGGAGTACACCAGAATATCGTCAATAAACATAATGACGAATGAGTCAAGATAAGGCCGGAACACACTGTGCATCAAGTGCATAAAAGCTGCTGGGGCATTGGTCAGCCCAAAAGACATAACAAGAAACTCATAGTGACCATATCTGGTCCTAAAAGTAGTCTTCGGGATATTTGGCTCCCGAATCTTCAACTGATGATATCCTGAACGTAAGTCAATATTGGAAAATACTCTGGCACCCTGTAACTGATCAATTAATCATCAATATGAGGCAATGGATACTTGTTCTTCACTATGACTTTGTTCAACTGGTGGTAATCAATACACATCTGCATAGAACCATCCTTCTTCTTCACAAATAAGATAGGAGCACCCCAAGGTGACACGCTGGGCCGAATGAAGACCTTATCAAGCAACTCCTGCAACTGCTCCTTCAACTCAGGAGGAGCCATACGGTACGGAGGAATAGAGATGGGCTGAGTGCCCAGCAACAAATCAATGCCAAAATTAATATCTCTGTCGGGCGGCATGCCCGGAAAATCAGCTGGAAACACATCTGGAAAGTCCCTCACTACTGGAACTGACTCAACTGTAGGGGTATCAGTGCTGACATCTCTCACATAAGCTAGATATGCGTCACACCCCTTCTCAACCATTCGTTGAGCTTTAAGAAATGAAATAACTTTGCTGGGAGTGTACTCTAAGGTACCTCTCCATTCTAATCGCGGTAATCCTGGCATAGCTAGCGTCACAGTTTTGGCATGACAATCAAGAATAGCATAATGGGGCGACAACCAGTCCATGCCCAAAATAATATCAAAGTCCACCATGCTAAGCAATAATAAATCGGCTCTGGTCTCAAAACCATTAAGAGCAATCAAATACGACCTATACACGCTGTCCACAACAAGAGAATCTCCCACAGGAGTAGACACATAAATAGGGGAACTCAAAGAATCCCGAGATATGCCCAAATAGGGGCAAAATAAGAGGACACATAAGATGTAGAGCCTGGGTCAAATAATACCGACGCATCTCTATGACAGATCGGGACAATACCTGTAATGATAGAATCAGAAGCGACTGCCTCTGTACGAGTAGGAAGGGCATAATATCTGGCCTGGCCTCCCCCTCTAGGGCGACCTCTACCTCCCCAACCTCCACCTAGGGCTGGCTGAGCAGGTGAGGTGGCAGCTGGTGCTGGAATCATAGACTGAGGACCAGATGGAGCACGCTGTGGCTGAGAAGTCTGTTAAGGTGCACCCATCCTAAATCTGGGGCAATCCCTTACTCTATGGCGAGTGTCGCCACACTCAAAACAAGCTCTGGGATGGCATAGCTGTTGTGGCCGGCTTGGGCCAGATCTGCTGGACTGGCCACTAGGAACACCCCGTGTAGGAGGCACACTAGATATTGGAGGTGCATAATAAGGCTCATGGGGCCTAGAAGGGGCTAGAACACCACTGGCGGCTTGAAGAGCTGAATGAACGAGGTGACTCACATAACCCTTACCATGACGAGCTACTGGGGCATGAGCACCAGAATAATAACCAGTCTCTCGAGACCTCTTGGCTCTCTATCCTCTATGTCCCGGGCAAGCAGGCTCTCCAATCTCCTGGCAATACTCATAACCTGCTGATAAGAAATATCCATATCTAACTCCCTGGCCATACTAATTCGGATGCTGGGGTGGAGTCCCTCAATAAACTGTCGAACCCTCTCTCGAACTGTGGCAACCAAGGCCTGTGCATGTCGGTCCAAATCATTGAAACGGACTTCATACTCTGACACAGTCATAGATCCCTGGCGCAGCTGCTCAAACTTCGCGCGCCATGAGTCCTTGAGGCTCTAAGGGACATACTCTCTCAAAAACATGTCCGAGAACTGAGTTCATGTAAGCGGAACCGCCTCATCCGGACTACTCAGCTCATAAGCATGCCACTACTGATAGGCTACTCCTCTAAGCTGGAATGTAGTAAAAGAAACCCCACTCGTCTCCGCTACGCCCATTATACAGAAAATATGATGACACTCCTCCAGAAAACCCTGAGAATCATCTGTAGCCAATCCACTGAAGGTATGTGGGATGTACTTCTTGTACCTCTCAAGTCTGAGTTGCTCCACCTCAAAAGCTTTTGCTCTAACCTCAGGCTGAGCTGGAGCTACCGGCTGCATTGGTACAATCTCTGGAACCTGGTCGACCTGAACCCACTGCTCTGGAGTACCGACGACGGGAGTTTGTGCTTCTCCCTCGGCCTGAGATGTGGCAGGAGCAAGTGGAATCAATCTAGCCTGAGCTAAGGTGCTGAACATGCTCAGAAAATGGGCTAGATTCTCCATGAGGGCTGGTGCAGAAACAGGTACCTCAAGTGTCTGCCCTCCAGCTAGAGCTACTCAGGGCTCCTCTGTAGCAGCTCGTGCAGGTGCTCTGGCTGCACCACGTGTACGTCCTCAGCCTCTACCCCGGCACCGGCTTCTCACGGCTCTAGCAAGGGGCACAGGTGCCTGGTCATCAGATCCGCTTGTACGTGTCCTCACCATCTGTGAGAGAATAGAATATAGAAGTTTAGAATTTTTGAAGTCAACAATTTTCGCATGACAAGGAATCAAAGTAGTGAAACTTTCCTAACAGTTCTATAGCCTCCCGAAGATAAGTACAGACGTCTCTGTAATGATCCGCGAGACTCTAATAAACCAGCTTGTGACTCACGATACCTATGAACCTAGAGCTCTGATACCAACTTGTCACAACCCAATTTGCCCTCTGTATGACGTCGTGACGGCACCTAGTCTCTATGACTAGGTAAGCCTAACATTTGCGGAATAATGAAATGAAAACATAAATTTAACAACTAACTGTGGCAATAACACCATAACTGAATACCATGCCGCTTGGCATGTACAATAACCAACTCCTCAATATACTACAGAGCATTCCCAAAACCCGGAACATCTTGAATAATAAACTACAGAAGAAAAATCTAGTACCTCTATACATCAGAGTCTAACAAAAGAAAAATACAGAAGATAATAGACATGGGGAAGAGTAAAAGGGGACTCCGAGGTCTGCGAACGCGGTAGATATACCTTAAAGTCTCCAAAGTTGTCCCGGCTCACTAATAGTGCGACTGATAAGGAGCACCTAGATCTGCACACGAAAAACATGTGCATAAGAGTAGCATGAGTACACCACAATCAGTACCCAGTAAGTTCCAAGCCTAACCTCGGTAGAGTAGTGACGAGGTCAGGTCCGGGACCTACTTGAATATGATAATAAAGCAAGGCAAGAATGAAATATCGCAGTAAAATAAAGACTGAAATTTAACAAGAAAGAATTCATAGAAGGTAACAGCTCGATATACAGAAATACAATAGGAGATCTCCCGAGATACCATCTCGTAGTCCCAAACATTAATGTGCAGGGGGATCTCCCAAAATACCGTTCTGTAGTCCCAAAATAGATAGGCAAGATAGAGGGATCTCCCAGAATAACGTTCCGTAGTCTCAAAGTAAATATGCAAGACAAGGGAACTCCCGGAATAACATTTCATAGTCCCAAAGTAAATATGCAAGACAGGCGATCTCCCAGAATACTGTTCCGTAGTCCCAAAGTAAATATGCAGGGAGAACTCCCGAAGAACTGCCTCGTAGTGTCAAAAGTAAATACACAGATCAAACGATAAATATAACAGTTAATAGTAAGATTTCTACGGCAATACTGATAAAGAATAAGGAAAAAATAGGAAATCAACTAGGCATGCTTCACAGAGTTCAAGTAAGCAGTTAAAGCACGTAGACATGTGATATTAGACTAAACAGGATAGCTATACATATTGGAATAACTCAATTAAGAATGAAAATAGATTAATACTCATTAAAATGGTATAACTCAAAATAAAAGGAGAACAGGTTGCTGCTCAGTAAAAATCAGGTTTTACAACAACTAGCCCATGTACGTACTTGTCACCTCACGTACACGGCACTCACATATCATAATAGTTCCAAATCCTAAGGGTATTTCCCCCACACAAAGTTAGGCAAGCCACTTACCTCGAGTCAAGCTCAATCAATCCGTAAGAATGACCTTTCCTCGATTATCCAACTCCAAATGGCCCAAATCTGGCCAAACACAATTGCATATCATGAATATAACCATAATAGAGTCATCTAATTAATGAAATCAATATTTTAACAAAAATTCTGAAATTTGCCCTAAAAAGTCGACCCGGGCCCACGTCTCGGAATCGGGTAAAAGTCACAAAATACGAACACACATTCACTCACGAGTTCACTCGTACCAAAATTAACAAAATTTGATGTTTAAACCCCAATCAAAACTCAGAAATTCGGTTAGGGAACTTCTCCCCCATTTTCCCAACTTTTCAATCCAAATCCGAAATTAAATGGAGAAAACAACTATAGATTAATGAAATACAACCAAAATGAGTTAGGAATCGTTACCCCAAAGCTCTCTTTGAAAATCCCTCAAACAATCGCCAATTTTTGAGCTCCCAAATCAAAAAATTGAGAAATGAATCAAGCCCTCGAAACTCTCTCTTTTCTGCCCAGTGAACCCGCTCATGCGACCTCATCATCGCACCTGCGGTGCCGCTTCTGCGGCTAGGACTCCGCACTTGCAAGTTTTCATTAAAACTCCAGAGTCTGCACCTGCGCGCCTAAGTTCACATCTGCGGATGCGCTTTTGCATCTACTCGTCCATTTTTGCGGAACCTTGGGTCCTTCTCATCTCCGCATTTGCGACTGCCCTTCCGCATATGCGGCTCCGCTTCTGCGACTCACTCGTCGCATCTGCGACCACTAACTCCTAGGCCTGAAGGTGCACCTGCGATCCCAGCCTCGCTTCTGCGGGGCTGCACCTACGGATTCCCCACCGCAGGTGCAAAAACACCATAAACCAACATGTCAAAAATTCTTCTAAGTCCAATCTTTCATCCGTTAAGCACCTGAAACTCACTCGAGGCCCTCGAGACCTAGACCAAATATACTAACCAATCCTAAAACACCATACGAAATTAGTCGAGCCCTCAAACCATATCAAATAATGCTAAAATCACAAATCATCCTCTGATTCAAACCTAAATAACTTGATACTTCCAAATTCAACAATCGTTACAGTATGACTCGCTTTATCGGATGGGAAGAATTACAACATCAGCATTTTTTTCCTTCCCTACGTCGATCCATGTAATGACCCGATAGGTCATTTTGAGAATCTGCACTTTGCTCGTAGTTTTGAGAGCTCTATCATCTCCGCATGATGTGTTATGACTAGCGTAAATCATCGGTGTTGGTTTTCAAGTTATCCGGAATCGATTTGGAAGGATGAACTTCAAGATTCAAACTCTAAGTTGGAAGAATTGACTAAGGTTGGATTTTTGGGTAAACGTTCTCGGAATCAGGATTTGAAGGTTCCATCAGGTTCGTATGATGATTTCGGACTTGGGTGTATGTTCGGATTGGGTTTTGGATAACCCGGGAGCATTTTGGCGCCTATGGTAGAAGTTAGCATTTTGGCCTCGAGTAGGTCCGTGTTATGTTATGGGACTTATTGGTATGTTTGGACGGGGTCCCGAGGGCCTCGTGTGTGTTTAGGGTGGGCTAAGGGACATTTTTCTCCTATATTGAACTGTTGAATCTGTCATCTGGTTTTCCTTCATCGTGTTCGCGTCCTTGCACTCACGTTCGCGTAGTGTTATTTTGGAAGGTGGAATATTTCCTTTTTGGATTCTTAGCTACCTTCTAACGTTCGCGAAGTTCTGCCACCTCCTTCTTCGCGTTCGCATTCCATATGTCGCGTTCGCGAAGTGCAAACCAGGCCCCGGGCACTGGTGATCATTTTCCTCTTCGCGTTCACATGTCTCTTACGCGTTCGCGTAAGTCCTGTCCCTTGCTCATCGTGTTCGCGTCCCGTTTCTCGCATTCGCGAAGGGTATTCTGGGCAGCTTTTGTTTTCTTCTTCACGAATGCGATAATTCTTTTGCGTTCGCGATGCATAAAAGAACTGGGCACTGTTCTTTTAAAAATCACGATTTTGACTTCATTTTAACATTTCCAAGCTCGGATTGAGGTGATTCTTGGAGCACTTTTCATCTTGTGGACTAGGGTAAGTGTTCTCTACTCATTTTTGATCTTATATCACGAATCTACGCTCGTTTTTTTGTAATTGGATAATAAATCGGCTCTGGTCTCAAAACCATTAAGAGCAATCAAATACGACCTATACACGCTGTCCACAACAAGAGAATCTCCCACAGGAGTAGACACATAAATAGGGGAACTCAAAGAATCCCGAGATATGCCCAAATAGGGGCAAAATAAGAGGACACATAAGATGTAGAGCCTGGGTCAAATAATACCGACGCATCTCTATGACAGATCGGGACAATACCTGTAATGATAGAATCAGAAGCGACTGCCTCTGTACGAGTAGGAAGGGCATAATATCTGGCCTGGCCTCCCCCTCTAGGGCGACCTCTACCTCCCCAACCTCCACCTAGGGCTGGCTGAGCAGGTGAGGTGGCAGCTGGTGCTGGAATCATAGACTGAGGACCAGATGGAGCACGCTGTGGCTGAGAAGTCTGTTAAGGTGCACCCATCCTAAATCTGGGGCAATCCCTTACTCTATGGCGAGTGTCGCCACACTCAAAACAAGCTCTGGGATGGCATAGCTGTTGTGGCCGGCTTGGGCCAGATCTGCTGGACTGGCCACTAGGAACACCCCGTGTAGGAGGCACACTAGATATTGGAGGTGCATAATAAGGCTCATGGGGCCTAGAAGGGGCTAGAACACCACTGGCGGCTTGAAGAGCTGAATGAACGAGGTGACTCACATAACCCTTACCATGACGAGCTACTGGGGCATGAGCACCAGAATAATAACCAGTCTCTCGAGACCTCTTGGCTCTCTATCCTCTATGTCCCGGGCAAGCAGGCTCTCCAATCTCCTGGCAATACTCATAACCTGCTGATAAGAAATATCCATATCTAACTCCCTGGCCATACTAATTCGGATGCTGGGGTGGAGTCCCTCAATAAACTGTCGAACCCTCTCTCGAACTGTGGCAACCAAGGCCTGTGCATGTCGGTCCAAATCATTGAAACGGACTTCATACTCTGACACAGTCATAGATCCCTGGCGCAGCTGCTCAAACTTCGCGCGCCATGAGTCCTTGAGGCTCTAAGGGACATACTCTCTCAAAAACATGTCCGAGAACTGAGTTCATGTAAGCGGAACCGCCTCATCCGGACTACTCAGCTCATAAGCATGCCACTACTGATAGGCTACTCCTCTAAGCTGGAATGTAGTAAAAGAAACCCCACTCGTCTCCGCTACGCCCATTATACAGAAAATATGATGACACTCCTCCAGAAAACCCTGAGAATCATCTGTAGCCAATCCACTGAAGGTATGTGGGATGTACTTCTTGTACCTCTCAAGTCTGAGTTGCTCCACCTCAAAAGCTTTTGCTCTAACCTCAGGCTGAGCTGGAGCTACCGGCTGCATTGGTACAATCTCTGGAACCTGGTCGACCTGAACCCACTGCTCTGGAGTACCGACGACGGGAGTTTGTGCTTCTCCCTCGGCCTGAGATGTGGCAGGAGCAAGTGGAATCAATCTAGCCTGAGCTAAGGTGCTGAACATGCTCAGAAAATGGGCTAGATTCTCCATGAGGGCTGGTGCAGAAACAGGTACCTCAAGTGTCTGCCCTCCAGCTAGAGCTACTCAGGGCTCCTCTGTAGCAGCTCGTGCAGGTGCTCTGGCTGCACCACGTGTACGTCCTCAGCCTCTACCCCGGCACCGGCTTCTCACGGCTCTAGCAAGGGGCACAGGTGCCTGGTCATCAGATCCGCTTGTACGTGTCCTCACCATCTGTGAGAGAATAGAATATAGAAGTTTAGAATTTTTGAAGTCAACAATTTTCGCATGACAAGGAATCAAAGTAGTGAAACTTTCCTAACAGTTCTATAGCCTCCCGAAGATAAGTACAGACGTCTCTGTAATGATCCGCGAGACTCTAATAAACCAGCTTGTGACTCACGATACCTATGAACCTAGAGCTCTGATACCAACTTGTCACAACCCAATTTGCCCTCTGTATGACGTCGTGACGGCACCTAGTCTCTATGACTAGGTAAGCCTAACATTTGCGGAATAATGAAATGAAAACATAAATTTAACAACTAACTGTGGCAATAACACCATAACTGAATACCATGCCGCTTGGCATGTACAATAACCAACTCCTCAATATACTACAGAGCATTCCCAAAACCCGGAACATCTTGAATAATAAACTACAGAAGAAAAATCTAGTACCTCTATACATCAGAGTCTAACAAAAGAAAAATACAGAAGATAATAGACATGGGGAAGAGTAAAAGGGGACTCCGAGGTCTGCGAACGCGGTAGATATACCTTAAAGTCTCCAAAGTTGTCCCGGCTCACTAATAGTGCGACTGATAAGGAGCACCTAGATCTGCACACGAAAAACATGTGCATAAGAGTAGCATGAGTACACCACAATCAGTACCCAGTAAGTTCCAAGCCTAACCTCGGTAGAGTAGTGACGAGGTCAGGTCCGGGACCTACTTGAATATGATAATAAAGCAAGGCAAGAATGAAATATCGCAGTAAAATAAAGACTGAAATTTAACAAGAAAGAATTCATAGAAGGTAACAGCTCGATATACAGAAATACAATAGGAGATCTCCCGAGATACCATCTCGTAGTCCCAAACATTAATGTGCAGGGGGATCTCCCAAAATACCGTTCTGTAGTCCCAAAATAGATAGGCAAGATAGAGGGATCTCCCAGAATAACGTTCCGTAGTCTCAAAGTAAATATGCAAGACAAGGGAACTCCCGGAATAACATTTCGTAGTCCCAAAGTAAATATGCAAGACAGGCGATCTCCCAGAATACTGTTCCGTAGTCCCAAAGTAAATATGCAGGGAGAACTCCCGAAGAACTGCCTCGTAGTGTCAAAAGTAAATACACAGATCAAACGATAAATATAACAGTTAATAGTAAGATTTCTACGGCAATACTGATAAAGAATAAGGAAAAAATAGGAAATCAACTAGGCATGCTTCACAGAGTTCAAGTAAGCAGTTAAAGCACGTAGACATGTGATATTAGACTAAACAGGATAGCTATACATATTGGAATAACTCAATTAAGAATGAAAATAGATTAATACTCATTAAAATGGTATAACTCAAAATAAAAGGAGAACAGGTTGCTGCTCAGTAAAAATCAGGTTTTACAACAACTAGCCCATGTACGTACTTGTCACCTCACGTACACGGCACTCACATATCATAATAGTTCCAAATCCTAAGGGTATTTCCCCCACACAAAGTTAGGCAAGCCACTTACCTCGAGTCAAGCTCAATCAATCCGTAAGAATGACCTTTCCTCGATTATCCAACTCCAAATGGCCCAAATCTGGCCAAACACAATTGCATATCATGAATATAACCATAATAGAGTCATCTAATTAATGAAATCAATATTTTAACAAAAATTCTGAAATTTGCCCTAAAAAGTCGACCCGGGCCCACGTCTCGGAATCGGGTAAAAGTCACAAAATACGAACACACATTCACTCACGAGTTCACTCGTACCAAAATTAACAAAATTTGATGTTTAAACCCCAATCAAAACTCAGAAATTCGGTTAGGGAACTTCTCCCCCATTTTCCCAACTTTTCAATCCAAATCCGAAATTAAATGGAGAAAACAACTATAGATTAATGAAATACAACCAAAATGAGTTAGGAATCGTTACCCCAAAGCTCTCTTTGAAAATCCCTCAAACAATCGCCAATTTTTGAGCTCCCAAATCAAAAAATTGAGAAATGAATCAAGCCCTCGAAACTCTCTCTTTTCTGCCCAGTGAACCCGCTCATGCGACCTCATCATCGCACCTGCGGTGCCGCTTCTGCGGCTAGGACTCCGCACTTGCAAGTTTTCATTAAAACTCCAGAGTCTGCACCTGCGCGCCTAAGTTCACATCTGCGGATGCGCTTTTGCATCTACTCGTCCATTTTTGCGGAACCTTGGGTCCTTCTCATCTCCGCATTTGCGACTGCCCTTCCGCATATGCGGCTCCGCTTCTGCGACTCACTCGTCGCATCTGCGACCACTAACTCCTAGGCCTGAAGGTGCACCTGCGATCCCAGCCTCGCTTCTGCGGGGCTGCACCTACGGATTCCCCACCGCAGGTGCAAAAACACCATAAACCAACATGTCAAAAATTCTTCTAAGTCCAATCTTTCATCCGTTAAGCACCTGAAACTCACTCGAGGCCCTCGAGACCTAGACCAAATATACTAACCAATCCTAAAACACCATACGAAATTAGTCGAGCCCTCAAACCATATCAAATAATGCTAAAATCACAAATCATCCTCTGATTCAAACCTAAATAACTTGATACTTCCAAATTCAACAATCGTTACAGTATGACTCGCTTTATCGGATGGGAAGAATTACAACATCAGCATTTTTTTCCTTCCCTACGTCGATCCATGTAATGACCCGATAGGTCATTTTGAGAATCTGCACTTTGCTCGTAGTTTTGAGAGCTCTATCATCTCCGCATGATGTGTTATGACTAGCGTAAATCATCGGTGTTGGTTTTCAAGTTATCCGGAATCGATTTGGAAGGATGAACTTCAAGATTCAAACTCTAAGTTGGAAGAATTGACTAAGGTTGGATTTTTGGGTAAACGTTCTCGGAATCAGGATTTGAAGGTTCCATCAGGTTCGTATGATGATTTCGGACTTGGGTGTATGTTCGGATTGGGTTTTGGATAACCCGGGAGCATTTTGGCGCCTATGGTAGAAGTTAGCATTTTGGCCTCGAGTAGGTCCGTGTTATGTTATGGGACTTATTGGTATGTTTGGACGGGGTCCCGAGGGCCTCGTGTGTGTTTAGGGTGGGCTAAGGGACATTTTTCTCCTATATTGAACTGTTGAATCTGTCATCTGGTTTTCCTTCATCGTGTTCGCGTCCTTGCACTCACGTTCGCGTAGTGTTATTTTGGAAGGTGGAATATTTCCTTTTTGGATTCTTAGCTACCTTCTAACGTTCGCGAAGTTCTGCCACCTCCTTCTTCGCGTTCGCATTCCATATGTCGCGTTCGCGAAGTGCAAACCAGGCCCCGGGCACTGGTGATCATTTTCCTCTTCGCGTTCACATGTCTCTTACGCGTTCGCGTAAGTCCTGTCCCTTGCTCATCGTGTTCGCGTCCCGTTTCTCGCATTCGCGAAGGGTATTCTGGGCAGCTTTTGTTTTCTTCTTCACGAATGCGATAATTCTTTTGCGTTCGCGATGCATAAAAGAACTGGGCACTGTTCTTTTAAAAATCACGATTTTGACTTCATTTTAACATTTCCAAGCTCGGATTGAGGTGATTCTTGGAGCACTTTTCATCTTGTGGACTAGGGTAAGTGTTCTCTACTCATTTTTGATCTTATATCACGAATCTACGCTCGTTTTTTGTAATTGGATTATGAATTTTATAGAGGAAATTGGAGGTTTTGGCCTAAAGTTCATAATATGAATTTTTGAGTTTTGAACATCGAATTGGAGTCGGATTTGTGTGAAACTAGTATGGTTGGACTCGTACTTTAATAGGTGGCCATATTTTGTGAAATTTGTCGGGTTCCGAGGTGCGGGCCCGGGGGTCGACTTTTCGGTCGATTTTTAGACTTTGTTAAAGATTGAGACTTTATGATCCGTAATAGTCTCTTACGAGTTTTATTTATGCTTTGAAGTTATTTTGATGAGATTTGAGCCGCCCGGAAGTCATATCACCCGAGGAGTTCATTTTGAGTATCGGTTTTCCTTCTTTGAGGTAAGTGTTTTGCCTAACTTTGTTGAGGGAATTTTTTCTACTATTTGACATTGTTTGCTACATGGGGGGTGATACATATATGAGGTGACGCGCATATATGCATGTGCGAGGGTAACCATGCTCGGGGGTAAAATTTGTTATAAACTGTGTCTTGTAGAATCACGTGATCTTCTTGCCTCATGCCTTACTTGGCTCCTAGATACTAAGAACATAGTATTAAATGTTAGAAACTAAGACTTAGCTTATTATAACTTGATCAAATTTGATGGAAATTCTGAGAATACATTGGTTTGTTTAATTCAGTCATCAATATGCATAATCATTAATACATTACTATGGCCGATATTCTTGAGATACTAGATTCTATACTTGTGTTGTAGATCATTTGTGAAATTTGTTGGAATACTTGAATAAAAAGGTTCTTGTGGGTTTATTGAACTATTGTTGGCTTGAAAAGTTGTGATTGGGATTCATTTGAAATATTCGTTTAAACACTCCCTTTGACGTTATTTATGCTTCCTGCATTGTTTGTCATTGATATACATATGCTTGGTAAGGAAGAGTGTAAAGCACGAAGGGCGATGCCGTGCCTTTGTTTATACATTATCATGTGAGGGAGAGTGTAAAGCATGAAGGGTGATGACGTGCCATATTATTTGAGAGTTAAAGCACGAAGAGTGATGTTGTGCCATATTATTGAGAGTAAAAGCACGAAGGGTGATGTCGTGCCATATCATTGTGAGTAAAAGCACGAAGGGTGATGCCGTGCCATGTTATATGAGTAAAAACACGAAGGGTGATGCCGTGCTATTGTATTTATATTATTACGCTTTCATGTTATGGTGAGTTCATGGCACGAAGGGTGTTTTCGTGCAAGTGAGGACGAGAGACATGCATTATGTTGTGATATTTCTTTCTTGCAGATACCTTCATGTCTTTACCTGGAGTTGTTATTGTCGTGTTCATGGTTCTTATGTGATATGTCGTTACTGTTCTATCTTTATCCTCTATCACCTTATTGTCATGCTATCATGCCTTCTATTTGCTTAAACTTGCTAATATCATGCCTATTTCCTGCTGTTAGGATTTCATCCATGCCATCTGTTTTGTTGCACTTAAGTGTAGGTCTTCTTCCATACTAGTCGTTCATGTCCCTACTTGCTAACTTATAAAGATCATGTGTCTGCTTCCCTATTTGTCATATTTGTCTTCATGCCTTCACCTTGCTAGTTAGTCGAAATTACATTCCTTTTTCCTAATCATTGTCATTACCTATATGCTTTCTGATCAGTCTGTTACTGATGTTCTCATGTACACTCTCGTCCTCCATAGTTATTTGCATATTTCCCACTCTATCATTTCTGTCATTTGGCTAGTACTGCTTTATGCATAATTGGTGAGGATAAGATAAATGCACGAAGGGTGTTGCCGTGCCGTTGAATTTGATGTTTGGGTATATTTCTCACATTATGAAAGTTTTGATGTGATTATTGTGATTTATTGACTTTTGCTCTCATGAAGGGATTGGGTGAGATTTTGATACCTGTTGAATTGTGTTTTCTTTTAGTACTCTATTATTGCTTTGTATAATCGTTTCGTGTGCTCTACTCTGTTGTACTGTAGTATAGTTTTATTGTTGGTTACATTACAGGTTTTATCAATGAGCATCTTTTAACCAAAGCCTCGTCACTATTTTGACAAGGTTAGACAAGATACTTACTCGGTACATGGGGTCGGTTGTACTGATACTACACTTCTGCTTATTGCGTGTAGATATTGGTTGTTGTTGTTGTGTTCTATGGTTGCCGGGATTGAAGATGTACCTGCATTCCTGCTGTAGCTGCCTCTTGTAGCCCTAGATTTATAAAAACATTATTTATGTACTTTTCAAACAGAAGATGTATTTACTTCATATCTGCTTGTAAATTCTATTCTTAGAAGCTCATGATTTGTACTACCAGTCCTTGGGGATGTATAAGACTTAGATAACTCGTTTGTTAAATTGTGTTATTAAATTAATTGAAAATGGGAAATCGTTAATTGGCTTACCTAGCGAGTTGGGTTAGGTGCCATCACGACTAGTGAATTCCGGGTCGTGACAGGTGGTATCAGAACTCTAGGTTCATAGGTTCTACGAGTCATGAGCAAGTGTCTCGTAGAGTCTTGCGGATCGATATGATGACGTCCATACCTATCTTCGAGAGGCTGCAGGGCATTTAGAATAAACTTCCCATCCTTCTTTCCTTATCGTGCGACATTGATTCCGCTTGGAGCGTAACTTTTTGAATTCCTTCTACGCATTCGTTTGCGCATGCGAGCGCTCGATATCGGCGGAGCTTCGAGGGTTTGTGAGTCCCTGGATGAGATGAGAGATATGATTCCTGTGTGCTGATGATGGGTCAGTCTGGAGTACTTGAGGCCGGGTTGTGACTGTGGTTTGAGCACGGGGATCTCGGTTGTGTGAGCATGTGCTTTTGGAATTATACGTCCGGTAGTGTCCCTATGAGTGGAGATGTGGCAGGCGAGTGGTTGGGTGACTAAATGACGAGTAGGATGTGGCTGCAGACTATATTCGGGTGATTGAATGTGACGAAAGGAGTCTACTTGAGGTGTAAAAAGAGGAAATGGGCATTGGTTTCTGTCTTAATGTGGCGTAAAGTCTCGAGTTATGAGTGTATTAAAAGGCTTTCGTGTTGTTTAATTGTGAAACAGATTTGACTCTCATGACTTATTGATGAGTTCAGACTCAGGAAGCTTAAGTGATGGCATAGTGGTCATGGCTAGGGTTTAAGATTTACTATGGATGGTGTCGAGGCTCGCGGTGTTTCCATATCACTGTGGATTATGCATTTCATTAACAGGAAGACTAAGTGGTAGAGGGAACGACTTTATATTCACAGAAGGTCCCTTCAGAGCGGGTGCCTTGGTTGTGGTACTTTGGGGTGCTAAGAGGGAATGCAGCAGCTTATAGGCCTTAGAGCGGTGCGGTTTTTATGGTAGAACCTCTTATGGCGAGCTTTGGGGTAAGGATCATGGTGTTCTCGCAAGGAGGGGTATCAACTTGAGGTTAATCTAGAAGGAACTCAGAGTAAACGTGGCGGTTTGATAGTAAATTGGATCAACACGTTAATGATGTGATCGGTTCCTTGGGTACTTATGATGTGGTGGGTCTCCACAGGTGTTTCTTGGCAATGCTCATAGGTTTTGGGCAACTGCGTGGCTTGGTTGAGTTAGAGGGATTCAGTTATGATAGCTTGGGTATGTGCCAATGGATTTCCAGTAGTTCTCGATGATTTCTATCACGGTTCGGGGTGAATACTTCCTATTAGTGTGAGGAAACATGTTGCGTATTGGGATTTACTCCTTGATGAGATCAAATAGAATGTTTCTGACTGAACGGGGTTGAGTTTTGAATGTCCAAGGTCACGGTTCTATTTTGAAGGGAAAGTCATGAATTCTTGGACAGCACTGATGGTTTCGGACGTCTAAATGGATGTTATTACTACTTGGTATTGCATGAGAAGGGTGTGCATTTCAGAAGGCGCATTGTGTTTTGACTTACGAATGAATCATTTATATTGCGATGCTCGCCTGGTTAGTCTGCTGGTGAGATTCAGATTTTGTTATATGACACGAAAGAATTTCAGAAGTATTCCTCATGGGATGATTGTATACGAGAGATGTGTTAGACATTTGGGCGGTGGAGTAGGGTGATTCGTGTGTTCCATGGATTTGAAGATTGGAGTTCTCAGAAACAGATTGTTTTGTGGTTGTGGACTGTGAAATATGGCCAAAACCAGCCAGATGATGGTGTGTGTTACTGTTATGTCACTGTGGACTTTTGGAGGGCTAATCGTCCATTCAGGGATGACCGGAGTTAATTTGGGGGCTCATTGGTAGGCCCAATAAGGATGCGTATTCAGTATAGGATCAGATTTGCTTGCTCCTGCGCAGTTGTTGCCACGTGTATATCATCGGGCGTAATGAATGTTATTCGCGCCTTGGTTTATGTTATATGTTTTCCTCTTATACCATGACGGATTGTGGGGGTTATATGGTCCTTCGCACGTATATTGTAATTCAGTTTAGGCTTCATGGTACTATAGGTGAGATGGCCTTCGCGATGTTGATTTTCTTATTGCACCATATCTGTGCTTGTCCTTCTCAGTATTGTTTGTTCGTGATAATTTTCCCACGGTTGTATTTCTGAGCACACTATGGTGCTTGATATTGACACGTATATGATTAGTGAGTCGAGCGTTATGGCTCGAGGGGTACCTTATGTGGATTGATATGATGGGATCGGGTTGCACGCCGCAACGGTACTATGATGAAATGTAATTCCTGATGTTTACCTTGTGTAGTTTTGCTTTCACCTTGTTGAAAATAGTTCACATTAAAATGCTAAATTTTCCCTGCCTGCTTAACTTGTTTAGTAGTCTTCTTATTTAGCTCTCCTACGGTTATCTGTCATGTTTGAATTATTACTTATTGGTGTTCGGGACCGTGTTATGTGGGGTTCCATATGATTTCTATTGATACCAGTCGGTGGGGTTGCTTGTAATGGCTGGGATGAGATTTCTAGACTTGAGAATGGCACTATTGTAATGGGATGAGGAAGGTTTGGAAGAATAATATTATGTTTTGGTGAGGATTCGGGCAAAATAGCCCTGGTCGGGCTAGTGACTTTCTTGGATTATTGATCGGATGAGTGGTTAAGAGGTTATGCGCATTTCTTTCATCATCGGCGGCGTATGAAAATTTTAAACGAGGCTCTAATCGATATGAGGTTTGCTACCGACACTGGATTTGTTTTCAGGCAGTAATGGTGGTCATCAGGTCCCTTGGTGATTGTCCAAGTGATGGGGTGCATAATACAATTTCATTGTGGGGTTTATGGTTATGGCCTAATACAGCTTGTTCAGGATTATGTTGTGTGTAGATGTGAGATTTGGGGCTTATAATGAATTCGGGGTGTTAGAGATTGGGTTCAAAGGTTTAAGGACCAAGGTTGAAGTAAGGATCTCTAGTTAGGTTGTGTTGGTAGGTTTATATGGGGCAAGGTGACTCGGGATCACCCCTGGGTTTATGCATAGTAATATTATACCGTGATTTGATAGCTTTAGAATGACTCCAGGCACGTTCGAGGATGAACGTGTGTTTAAGTGGTGGAGGATGTAACGACCCGACAGGTCGTTTTGAGAATCTGCAATTCGCTCGGAGATTTGAGAGCTCGAGCATCTCCGCATGATGTGTTGTGACTTGTGTAAATCGTCGGTGTTGGTTTTCAAGTTATCCAGAATCGATTTGGAAGGATGAACTTCAAGATTCAAGCTCTAAGTTGGAAGAATTGACTAAGGTTGGATTTTTGGATAAACGATATCAGAATCGGGATTTGAAGGTTCCAGCATGTTCATATGATGATTTCGGACTTGGGCGTATATTCGGATTGGGTTTTGGATAACCTGGGAGCATTTTGACGCCTATTGTGGAAGTTAGCATTTTGGAAGAAATTCATCATATTTGGGTTGAAGTGCATTTCAATGTTATCGATGTCCGTTTGGGATTTCGAGTCTGAGAATAGCTACATATGGTGATTCTGGTATTGGGAGCGCGTCCGAAAATAGATTTGGAGGTCCGTAGGTCATTTTGGAGTCGTTTGACAAAAGTTAGAAATTTGAAGGTTTTTGAGAAGTTTGACCGGAACTGGACTTTTTGATATCGGGGTCGGAATCCGATTTCGGAAGTTGGAGCAGGTCTGTTGTAACGACGCGGCCAGTCGTTCCGAGAGTTATAGCCCTGTTTTCCCATTTCTACTTCTTTATGTGTTGTTCAGCTGTGTTGAGTTGCATCGAGTTGGTAGGTTTGGATTGTGTTGCGCTCGTTTTTCTTATGTTTCGACGCCGTTTCTTCAAGCATAAATGATATCATATTGAACAAATGAGCTCCGATTTCTTTTTTGATTGAAGCATTAAATCTGTATCGTAATTACGGACCCGTAGCAAAAAGAATCGTATAATTTGGACATAGTATGAGGATTTTATGGTCATTTTACTAGGAATTAGGTTGCTAGATTTTTTTTCAGATTAATTACGACATTGCCACTTACGGCGTATTTAAAAATCTGCACTATTTGCAAATATTGAAATCAACATATCTCCTTCATTATAAGGTCAAATTGAGTAATTTAAAAGCCTAACTTGACTAGAATTTCAATATAAATCCATTGGAGGTATAAAAATCGAGTTTAGGGATCGTTTGGCATGAGAAACGAGGCAGAATAACTGGCAGAAAAATATATAAATCAAGGGTTTGTTAATTCGGTCATATTTTGAGTTGGGGAGCTCGGATTGGGGCGATTTTCACCATAAAGATTGGGGTAAGTGTTCTCTATTCAGTTTGGGTTATATTTCATGAATCCATCTTCGTTTTTGGGATTTGATTGATGATTTCAAAGTGAAATTGACGGAGTTAGGGTTTGAGTTTTGGAGAGTTTAAGTGAGGATTTAAGGGACCAAACGGAGTCCGATTTTGATGAATTTTATATGGTAAGACTCGGGAGAGGACGAAGTTTATTATTCTGCCATTTTTGACTAATTTTGAAACGTGGGCCCGAGGTCGGGTTTTGGCCGTTTTCGGATTTTTGGCATATTTTATAGTTTTTATTGTGGAATTTGATTCGTTAGCCTATGTTGATGGTATTGATCTGATTATGGTTAGATTTGGAGCTTTTGGAGACCGAGTCCAGAGACGAGGGCATCCCGGAGTAGGATTTTACGCTGTTAAGGTAAGTAACGGTTTTAACTCTGGCTTTGAGGGTATAAACCCGGAGAATTTGATATCGTGTGACTGTTTTGAGGTGATACCCATACTAGGTGATGGGCGTGTGGGTGTATACCTCTAGGGATTGAGACTTTGTCCGTCCCGTGAGGCCTCATGGCCATCATCCGTGTTTACGTAGTTACTTGTTGTTGAACTTGTCTGCCTTCATGTTAGAGATCATGCTTAGGCTTTATTCATGCTCACATTATTTGTACTCAGTCATAAAAATTATTGTACATGTTTACCTCAGTCTCTATTATTTGCTAATATGTTGTGATACTTGATGTGGGATGTGTTCCCTTATTTGTTGATGATGTTGAGGCTAGTGAGGTACATGATTGAGTGAGGCTGAGGGCCTGGTTGTGAGCATATTAATACCATAGCGCGTGAGTTGTCCGCGTAGTGCGTGAGTTGATCGTGCGGGTCCAGGTATTGATACCATAGCGTGTGAGTTGTCCGCGTAGCACGTGAGTTGACCATGCGGATCCAGGTATTGATATGATGGCATGTGAGTTGTCCGTGCTTAGCGTTTGGGCTTTGGGAGCCCCTCCGGAGTCTGTACACACCCCCAGTGAGCGCAGAGTGTTGAGTGTTTTGAGTGTTGAGTGCTGAGAGTGAGTGATGAGTGATGGAGTGACACTACTGTGAGGTTGTATTTATTTGTGTTATTGTTGCATTTATCTGTTAAACTTCTTTGTGGCATTTACTGAGTTATGGAATTTACCTATTTATTTATGTTTATTTTTTAATTGTGAAAATAAATAATTGGACTGTTTTACTTAGCTCGTCACTACTGCTCAGTTCCTTAGTTATTTCTGTTACTACTGAGTCGGTTGTACTCATACTACACCATGCACTTTATGTGCAGATCCAGGTGAGTTAGAGCGCCGCAATCGTTGAGTTCAGGCCGGCTATCTGTGGAGATTGCAAGGTAGCTGCTAGCGTCCGCAGGACCTTATTACTCCTTTTGTCATTTTTTTTGGGACAGTTAGACGGTTTATATATCTTAGTTTATAGTTTTAGACGCTCATGTTTTCTATATTATATTTAGAGTTGATTTAGTTTATGAGAAATTCAAATGTTTGTATTATTTTATTAGATTCTTATAATCGATTTAGTAGTAATATTTTGGGAAATAGGCTTACCTTGTAACACGATAGGCGCCATCACGACCATGGTTAGATTTTGGGTCATGACATCTATAACGTCAAATGTGACTTGTATGCAAAATATGAGGTCAATCAGACGTTATTGGATAGGTTTCGGCCTAGGTTATGGAAGTTTGAAGTTTCAAGTTCATTGAATTCGAATTGAGGTGTGATTCATCGTTCCGATGTTGTTTTGTGAGTTTTGAGGCCTCTGGTTGGTCCGTGTTATGTTATGGGACTTGTTGGTATGTTTGGACGGGGTCCTGAGGGCCTCGTGTATTTTCCGGGTGGGCTACGGGACATTTTCCTCCTATTTTGAGCTGCTGAATCTGTCATCTGGTTTTCCTTCATCGCGTTCGCGTCCTTGCACTCGCGTTCGCGTAGTGTTATTTTAGAGGGTGGAATATTTCCTCTTCGCATTCGCAGCCACCCTCTCACGTTTGCGAAGTTCTGCCACCTCCTTCTTCGCGTTCGCATTCCATATGTCACGTTCGCGCTGTGCAAACCAGGCCCTGGGCACTGGTGATCACTTTCCTCTTCGCGTTCGCGTGTCTCTTATGCGTTCGCGTAAGTCCTGTCCCTTTATCATCGCGTTCGCGTCCCATTTCTCGCGTTCGCGAAGGGTATTCTGGGCAGCTTTTTTTTTCTTCTTCGCGAAAGCGATAGTTCTTCCGCGTTCGCGATGAATAAAAAACCTGGGCAGTGTTCTTTTAAAAATCGCAATTTTGACTTCATTTTAACATTTCCAAGCCCGGATTGAGGCGATTCTTGGAGCAATTTTCATCTTGTGAACTAAGGTAAGTGTTCTCTACTTATTTTTGATCTTATATCACGAATCTACCCTCATTTTTGGTAATTGGATTATGAATTTTATAAAGAAAATTGGAGGTTTTGGCCTAAAGTTCATAATATGATTTTTTGAGTTTTGAACATCGAATTGGAGTTAGATTTGAGTGAAACTAGTATGGTTGGACTCGTACTTGAATGGGTGGCCGTATTTTGTGAAATTTGTCGGGTTCCGAGGTGCGGGCCCGGGGGTCGACTTTTGTGTCGATTTTTAGACTTTGTTAAAGATTGAGCTTTATGATCCGGAATAGTCTCTTACGAGTTTTATTTGTGCTTTGAAGTTATTTTGATTAGACTTGAGCCACTCGGAGGTCATATCACTCGAAGAGTTCATTTTGAGTATCGGTTTGCCTTCTTTGAGGTAAGTGTTTTGCCTAACTTTGTTGAGGAAATTTTTCCTACTATTTGACATTGTTTGCTACATACGGGGGTGATACATATATGAGGTGACGAGCATATATGCATGTGCCAGGGTAACCATGCTCGGGGGTAAAATATGTTATAAACTGTGTCTTGTAGAATCATGTGATCTTCTTGCCTCATGCCTACTTGGCTCCTAGATACTAAGAATATAACATTAAATGTTAGAAACTAAGACTTAGCTTATTATAACTTGATCAAATTTGATGTAAATTCTGAGAATACATTGGTGTGTTTAATTCGGTCATCAATATGCATAATCATTAATACATTGCTACGGCAGATATTCTTGAGATACTAGATTCTATACTTGTGTTGTAGATCATTTGTGAAATTTGTTGGAATACTTGAATAAAAAGGTTCTTGTAGGTTTATTGAACTATTGTTGGCTTGGAAAGTTGTGATTAGGATTCATTTGAAATATTCATTTAAACACTCACCTTGACGTTATTTATGCTTCCTGTCTTGTTTGTCATTGATATACATATGCTTGGTAAGGAAGAGTGTAAAGCACGAAGGGTGATGCCTTGCCTTTTTTATGCATTATCATGTGAGGGAGAGTGTAAAGCACGAAGCGTGATGTCGTGCCATATTATCTGAGAGTTAAAGCATGAAGGGTGATGTTGTGCCATATTATTGAGAGTAAAAGCACGAAGGGGGATGTCGTGCCATATTATTGAGAGTAAAAGCACGAAGGGTGATGTCGTGCCATATCATTATGAGTAAAAGCACGAAGGGTGATGTCGTGCCATGTTATGTGAGTAAACGCACAAAGGGTGATGTCGTGCTATTATATTTATATTATTAAGCTTTCATGTTATGGTGAGTTCATGGTAGGAAGGGTGTTTCCGTGCAAGTGAGGATGAGAGACATGCATTATGTTGTAATATTTCTTTCTTGCAGATACCTTCATGTCTTTACCTGGAGTTATTATTGTCATGTTCATGGTTCTTATGTGATATGTCGTTACTGTTCTGTCTTTATCCTCTATCACCTTGTTGTCATGCTATCATGTCTTCTATTTTCTTAAACCTTCTAATATCATGCATATTTCATGCTGTTAGGATTTCATCCATGCCATCTGTTTTGTTGCACTTAAGTGTAGGTCTTCTTCCATACAAGTCGTTCATGTCCCTACTTGCTAACTTATAAAGATCATGTGTCTGCTTCCCTATTTGTCATATTTGTCTTCATGCCTTCACCTTGCTAGTTAGTCGAAATTACATTCCTTTTTCCTAATCATTGTCATTACCTATATGCTTTCTGATCAGTCTGTTACTGATGTTCTCATGTACACTCTCGTCCTCCATAGTTATTTGCATATTTCCCACTCTGTCATTTCTGTTATCGGCATTTCTGTCATTTGGCTGTTACTGCTTTACGCATAATTGGTGAGGATGAGATAAATGCATGAAGGGTGTTACCGTGCCGTTGAATTTGATGTCTTGGGTATATTTCTCACATTATGAAAATTTTGATGTGATTGTTGTGATTTATTGGCTTTCGCTCTCAGGAAAGGATTGGGTGAGATTTTGATACCTGTTGAATTGTGTTTTCTTTTAGTACTCTGTTATTGCTTTGTATAATCGTTTCGTGTGCTCTACTCTGTTGTACTGTAGTATAGTTTTATTGTTAGTTACATTACAGGTTTTATCAATGCGCATCTTTTAACCAAAGCCTCGTCACTACTTCGACGAGGTTAGACAAGATACTTACTCAGTACATGGGGTCGGTTGTACTGATACTACACTTCTGCACATTGCGTGCAGATATTAGTTGTTGTTGTTGCTGTGTTCTATGGTTGTCGGGATTGAAGATGTACCTGCATTCCTGTTGTAGCTGCCTCTTGTTCATGGTAGCCCTAGATTTATAAAAACTCTGTTTATGTACTTTTCAAACAGAAGATGTATTTACTTCATATCAGCTTGTAAATTCTATTCTTAAAAGTTCATGATTTGTACTACCAGTCCTTGAGGATGTATAAGACTTAGATAACTCCTTTGTTAAATTGTGTTATTAAATTAATTGAAAAATGGGAAATCGTTAATTGGCTTACTTAGCGGGTTGGGTTAGGTGCCATCACGATTAGTGAATTCCGGGTCGTGACAATCCATTAGTAGGTAGCGGTAGGAGAGATCCATTATGGTGGGATGGACCGTTCTCGAATTCCGGCCGGCATTTCTGTCAATCGGCGGAACTCACGCATACTGGGAGGGTACGACTTCAAGGAATGGACTCGATCGAATGATAGTATATATTCTAACTAAACCAAAATTATGAATTAATCCAAAAGTATGTTATTTATACCAGTGTTTTAAAAGGCATTTCTGGGACTCGTCGGGGGCTCGCCCCTGGGCAGGGCACTTGCAAAACGCCTTGGGGATCATGTATGGGGATTAGTTCTGTGAGGCTTACACATCAAGCACCCGACCGCGCGCCCTAAACACGCCCAACGCTCAGGGCTCGCCTAATAGTTCTAACGCAAATCACGTGTCAAATTTCCAAATTAATATCGTTGACCTTTAAAATTCTTTAACAAATTAATGATAAAAGTTTTATCCATCGATAGAAATATGAAGATTGAGCATAACTCTAATAATGAGACATAGTATTGCGAATTTATATCTTCACATATTATTGGTCGTGTATTAGTTCATTTGTCCCTCCTTGTTATACACTTTTATTAATTTGATATCTTAAACTAATTTGTATTTATTCATGAAGAAGTAATATTTTAATTATCGTACTAATAATATTTTATTAATTATTTACTTTTAGAAAGGTAAAATGTGAAGTTTGATCTTTTTTTAAAGAAATTGTATGTTTTTAATTATTTGAAAGTTAATGACGTTATATATACGTGATTTGTATGCATTAGTTATACTTAAGAATCATGCAAATATTTTTTTTCTATGAGTTCCTTTAATTTTTAACTTTTAATTTATATTTTATATTTTTTTGTGTTATTATGTTATTTTATTAATTTATAAATTAAAACTTTTAAAGATCCATGGGGCTTACGCCACACCCCCCCCTCCCCCGCCTCCAGACATACGCCTCGCCCCATATCAAGAAAAACGCTCCGCCTCACGCCCCTTCCTTTTAAAATATTACTTGTAAGTAGCGTATAATAGATTGTTTGACTAATTTTTTGTGGGCACGTGCACACACACACACACACACACACACACACACACACACACACATATATATATATATATATATATATATATATATATATTATCTATTTACCTAAAGCTCGCTACAAGACATCCTAACATAAAACTACACCGCCCTAAGGCCCATAATCCATTGTATTCTTCTTAAGCACCTTCATAGATACCCCAACCGTAACACTCATTCTGAAAATAACTTATGCGAATTTAAAATTGTTCCTCTTTCCTTTCTTATACTGAAATATAGAACCCATAGTCAAATAGAATTACCGCATATCCCGATACCATCCAATGTAAGTAATTGATTCTAGTGATATACAAATTCAAAAAACAAACAATTTCAATTTCCACATATACATTTTGAATCCATTAGAACCCTCTCGATAGTCATCCACTCTGCTCAAACCTAATTTACTCCGTCCCAAACGGGCCGAAAGACATGTACTCCTTTAGCACAATCAACACTCAAATAAGTAACCTTGCCTTATTACCACCTATCAAATTCATACTCCGTGCACACTACATCATTCACAACAATTCACTCATCCCACGATGTTCATATACTCATAAAGCGCAATATAACCCATATCCAGAAATCTCCTTACTCGAGTCATTCTCGAACTCCACCTCTGCAAGTTATCACTAATTCCCAAGTATACTTCAGACCAAAACAAAATATTTGACACATAACCATGAGATGAATTGTCAATAGCAGGCTCCCCCACTTGGCTCAAAGCCATAGATTAAAATACTTGATAACTTACAATACCTATATTTTATTACTGCCTTAATATCGCAGTCAGTTCAACAAAAATTCTTCTCAAGCTCAAGACACACCAACCATAAAATACTCAAATCATCTGCTAATCTCGCACTCATTCTCTTAACACTCAAGTCAACTTTCTCAACTAGGTTCAAATTCAAGTCTCAACACATATGCCCCGCTGGAAGAAAAGAAAATCTCTATTCACATCATAAGGAACACACGTACATAGATTACTGCGCAGGAGATAACCCACCTGCTTAGTCTCAAATTGGCATCTTGTTATACCCTTTCGCAGCCACAATTACTATGAAATCACTTAATCTTTCTAAGTCCAAACTCATTAACCAGACACTAGAATTTAATTTCCCCCAAAATTTAACAACGTGAAAGATCTCTCAAAACATTCACACTCGAGATTGTACGTCATATCAAAACAAAAATAAAGCACCCAATAGCCTTCCTTTACATTTCAAGATAACACTTCTCGTCACATTCAAATCGTCTTAACACATCCCGCAATTATATCATACTCATCACAAAGCCATTCCACCGCTCATCGAGCCACAAATTACACTCGTAGGGACATTACCGGACATATGAGTCCAAATGTACATGTTACAACTGAAGCTACCGAGCCTAAGCTGCGGTCTAAACCTGGCCTTAAGTCCTCCTGACTGGCCCATAACCAAAACACAGAACACACATCTTGAACCTCATTCATAGAATCACAAGCTGGCGATGCACAACTGATACCGAGCACTCATGTGCGTATACGAATGCGTGGAAGGAATTCATAGAGTTATATTTCAAGCTGAATCAATTCCGCACGATAGAATACAAGAAAGTGAAATTTTCCTAGGGGTTCGGCAGCCTCTCGAAGATAAGTACAGATGTCTCTGTACCGATCCGCAAAACTCTACTAAACCTGCTCATGACTCGTGAGACCTATGTCACCTAAAGCTCTGATACCAACTTATCACGACCCAAAGTTTCACCCGTCGTGATGGCGCCTATCTCAATACTAGGCAAGCCGAAAATCTCAATAAACCATAATTTCTCTTAAGTTTGAAAATATAATATTTCAATAAAATCCATAAATCTTACAATTGCCGATACAACCACTCCCTAAACCTGCTATCACTGAGTACATGAGCATCTAATCTAAATACAAGTCTGGAAAATACGGTCTATAATAGTCTGAGATCAAATACAATAAACAAGGAGATATGGAAGAAGAGACAAGGTCTGCGAAATACGGCAGCTATCTCTGAATCTCCAAAAAAGTCAACTGTGCGAGAGAATCAACACCCGCTATGACCGGGAACACCTGGATCTACACACGAAGTGCAGGGTGTAGTATGAGTACAACCAACTCAGTAAGTAACAATAATAAATAAAGAACTGAAAATAGTGACGAGCTACACAGCTACAATTCATATTCAGTAGTTCCAGCAAAGAATAGTCATGCTTTCAAATATGGCAGTTTAATGTCAAATCAATTTTTATATAGTTTATGTTCATGTAATCCGTATATAAAATCTTTCAGAGATTTCACAACAATGACAGATAGCAACTAGGTGCAACAAATGGAAATCAAGTACAACCTCCCAGGACAACAATCACTCACTGCGCTCCCAGCCCTCATCATTCGTTGGGCTCCCAGCCCTCATCACTCACACTCAATGGGTACCTACGCTCACTGGGGTGTACAGACTCCGGAGGGGCTCCTATAGCCCAAGCGCTATAATCCGCACGGACAACTCACGTGCCATAATATAAATATCTGGATCCGCACAGCCAACTCACGTGTTGCACGACCAACACACGTGCTATAGTATAATATAAGGATCCGTACGGCCAACTCACGTGCTGCACGGCAAACTCACGTGCTATAGTACAATATAATGATATGCACAGCTAACTCACATGCTATAGTGTCAATATCTCACAAGCAGGCCCTTGGCCTCACTCAGTTATAAATCTCTCCAGTCTCTCGGGCTCTCAATAATCATGAAATCAGCCCAAACATCAATGATATGATGTATCAATAATAATAACAAAGACTGAGATAAAATGTGCAAGTAAAAACTGAGACTGAGTACATATAGCATTTAGCAGGCAATTCAACAAGTACGCGACCTCTGTGGGTCCCAACAGTACTATCACATAGCCTAAACATGATTTCAAACATGATTTACAGTCAAATTTTATCAACACATAGAGAGCATATAGCTAACAACAAATTATTTAACTTTACAGTTTCCCGGGACGGACCAAGTCACAATCCCCTCGGTGCACGCCCACACGCCCGTCAGTTAGCATGTGAGTCACCTCCAAAATAATCACATAATACCAAAATCTGGGGTTTCATACCCCCAGGACCACATTTATAACTGTTACTTACCTCAAACCGTGTAATTCTTTATTCCGCTATGCCCTCGCCATGAAAATTGGTCTCCGAAAGCCTCGTATCTAGCCACAATTAATTCGATTCGGTCAATACCAATTATTGTAATTAATTCCATAAGGAGATACTAATTTTCCAATAAAATCCAAAATTAACTCAAAAATTGCTCGTGGGGACCACGTCTCGGAACTCGATAAAAGTTACAAAATATGAACGCCCATCTAACCACGAGTCCAACCATACAAATTTCACCAAATTCCGACATCAACTCGACCCTCAAATCTTCACTTAAAGTCTTTGAAGATTTCTACCATTTTCAACCCAATCTTTACCCATTTGAACTCAACAATCTTTCCATAAACCTTATTGATATGTATAAATAATACTAGTACACCCAAGAATCATACTCTTAATCACACCATCCTTACCCAAACTCGAAATTGAAGACTAGGAGTTAGAACCTTACCTCTTGGGTGAAGATCTTGTGATATTTCCTTGTTGGATTTCAAAGCTTGAACAAGACCTTGATGAACAAAGCACTTGAGCTTCTTCATCTCTCTAGAACACTCTCCCTTCTCTCTAAAAATATCATATTTTTTTTATCCAAAATGAGTCCCAAAGCCTATTTATCAAAATGGGATCGGGTTATGAAAATAGAAAAATTAACCCTCCGAAAGCAGGTCTGCGGTTGCATAATGGACCGCAGAATGGGTATGCGGGCTGCAAAGTCGATTGCAAAATCGGTGCCCAGAACTGGGCTCTTCTGGTGCATTCTGCAACTCGTTTACAGTCGCAAAAGCAGTTTTGCGATTGCATAAATGGTCGCAAAATTGCATTTTTATATCCTTTGGTAATTTGGTCATAACTTCTTGTAGGAATGTCCAAATGATGAACGGTTTGAAGCTTTAGAAACTAGACCCAAAGATAGTTCATTTTATAGGTAATACACCATATAACACTTTGTATCATGAGAGTTATGCTTATTTGAAGTTGGGTCTTGTGCGAACTCATTTGAACTGTAGTCTATTATGAAATTTCCAACTTCTACATTCGATGCCGAAACCTATCGAATCAAGTCCGATTGACCTCAAATTTTGCATACAAGTCATAAATGACATAAAGAACCTATTCCAATTTCCGAAATCGGATTCCGACCCCGATATCAAAAAGTCAACCCCCCGATCTAACTTTCCAAAAATTCAATTTTCGCCATTTCAAGCCTAATTCTACTACGGACCTCCAAATAATTTTTCGGACACGCTCCTAAGTCCATAATCACCATACGGAGCTATTGGAATCATCCAAACTCTACTCCGGGGTCGTTTACACATAAGTTGACATCCGGTAAACTATTTCAACTTAAGCTTCCAACATGAAATTCATTCTTCCAAGCTAACTCCGAAATACCTTAAAACCAAAATCGACAATTCACACAAGTCATAATACCTCATAGGAAGTTATGCAAGACCTCAAATAGTTGAAAAGAGCGTAAATGCTCAAAATGACTGGTCGGGTCATTACAATCTCCCCCACTTAAACATGCGTTTGTCCTCGAGCGTGCCAAGAGTTGTTCCTAAGCCTTTAAATCACTATTCCATCTTACCACGCACGTACTTGGGGGTGATCCCACATCACCCTATTCCACATAGGTCTGACAACACAATACAATTGAAAATCCTTAATTTAAACTTAGCCCAAAAATCTTGGAATTCAATTCTCAACCTTCAAAAAAAAATTTCAAGACGCGAATCTTATATTTACACATTGTATGAGTCTGAACAAGCTACATCGAGGTATAACTATAATGACAGATATAATCACCCAACATATTACACAACTCGCCCGCTTGTAGCATCATTCCTTATCACAGTAACTACTTCAAACCAACCAAGTACTAGTATAAAACTCCACATTCAACAGAACCTCATTCCAAAACCTTCGTACACTGCCAAAGATGAAAAAAAATAATCAAAAACTCATAATCACTCATCAGATCAATTAGTCATGAAGCTCTCTCACCCCAACCAGAACCACAATCCTCTCCTAAGCCGACTTTCAATATTATCCTCCCGAATACACCATAATCAAGCCTGATAGTACCCATTCTAGGTACAATGACTTTATTTTATTAAACACAACTATCCCACAAACACGCCACATCAATATAACGTAAGCCACCACTGCGCACTCCGTGTACCCAAATATGGGAGATGTCTCAAGGAAAAGAACCGTATTGCAAGTTCCACAAGCACCACCACAAATGCAATGTTACAAACAACTCCTCAAATTTCGTGAAGAGGATAACCGTAGGTGTATGTGCACAATTGTAGAGGAAGAAAATTAATGAATCAGATAAATTTTCATAGAAATAAAATTCCCACACACTGCACGGACAACTCACGTGCCAATAATATGAATCGCCCGGCATGGTCACAGGCCTCCAGACCCAGCATATCTTACATGAGCAATTAAACAAGTACACTTGTATATGATAATGAAATAAGATTCTCATGCTCCTGGACTGGTATAAATAGCACGCCATAGAGTAAGCATGTGCAAAGTCTACTATCATACTCCAAATCGACAAGCTAACGCAGAAATAATAACTACCTCGTTTATTCAGGGAAATTAGCCTCTTGGTAACCTCAATTGTAGCCAAGTTCTTAACAAACGTACTAGCACGAAAAATGTTATAACTTTACGTTTAACAGTCAACTCTAGGCATATCATAGCCTAAGCATTCTTTCGAGTATAAATACTTGCCCCGATACCGCACATTGGCTCAAACCTCACACATATGCACACTTATAACGCATAGCTATCACAAATAATTAATGCAACTAGTGCCTCCACTGAGTTAAAATAAAATACTCGCCTCAAACAGGCCACAACCCAAAACAATATACTTCTGAGAACTCCTAGTCTCAAAATTTATCAAACACATGAATCACTGTAACTGATCCCAACTCCAGCACTCGAATGACTAACACATACTTGTCACGATCTTTTCCATAAGGAATACTTCCATAATTCTTTCATGCCACATAGCAATAATTTGAATATCAGCAGTCTATCAACCAGGTGAGTACGGCAATACCAAATGAACATCCGTAAGTCAAAACACAATGCGCCTTTTGAAATGCGCACCTTTCTCAAGGATTACCAAGCAGTTATAACATTTATCTAATTATCTGAAATTGACCATTTTGTCCAAAATTCGTGATCTTACTTTCAAGAATGAACTGTCACCTTCTACAAGTAAATCTCAATCCCACATATACACTGCGTCTACCATGCCATCCTGTGAAGAGTACAAGAACCTCATAATCACTCTGAGTCACAAGCAGAATACATACCCGGTCAATCAGAAACCTTCCACTTGATCTCCTCCCGGAGAAAATCCCAATACGCCACAAATTCCTCATGCCGGCAGGAAATATACTCCTCGAACCATGGTAAAACCATTAAGAACTCTTCAAAACCTATTTGCACGCAACCAAGCTATTAGAACCGAATTCTTCTAACTCCACCAAGCCACACAGGTTACCAAATCCGAGAGTATTGCCACTAAACACCCGTAATGCCCCACCTCATCTTAAGAACCAAAAGAGCCGAGCATACCATTATCATACTGATCCAGCATGTTACCCATTTGTCCTATTTTCTCCGAGTTTCTTCTGGATTATCCTCAAGTTGCCATTTCTCCTTGTCAGAACACTACTACTTTACCCAAAGCTCGCTACAAGACATCCTAACATAAAACTACACCGCCCTAAGGCCCATAAGCCATTGTATTCTTCTTAAGCACCTTCATAGATACCCCAACCATAACACTCATTCTGAAAATAACTTATGCGAATTTAAAATTGTTCCTTTTCCTTTCTTATACAGAAATGTAGAATCCATAGTCAAATAGAATTACCGCATATCCCGATACCATCCAATGTAAGTAACTGATTCTAGTGATATACAAATTCGAAAAAAAATAATTTTAATTTCCACATATACATTTTGAATCCATTAGAACCCTCTCGATAGTCATCCACTCTGTTCAAATCTAATTTACTCCATCCCAAACGGGCCGAAAGACATGTACTCCTTTAGCACAATCAACACTCAAATAAGTAACCTTGCCTTATTACCACCTATCAAATTCATACTCCGTGCACACTACATCATTCACAACAATTCACTCATCCCACGATGTTCATATACTCATAAAGCGCAATATAACCCGTATCCAGAAATCTCCTTACTCGAGTCATTCTCGAACTCCACCTCTGCAAGTTATCACTGATTCCCAAGTATACTTCAGACCAAAACAAAATATTTGACACATAACCATGAGATGAATTATCAATAGCAGGCTCCCCCACTTGGCTCAAAGCCATAGATTAAAATACTTGATAACTCACAATACCCATATTTTATTACTGCCTTAATACAGCAGTCAGTTCAACGAAAATTCTTCTCAAGCTCAAGACACACCAACCATAAAATACTCCAATCATCCGCTAATCTCGCATTCATTCTCTTAACACTCAAGTCAACTTTCTCAACCAGGTTCAAATTCAAGTCTCAACACATATGCCCCCCTGGCAGAAAAGAAAATCTCTATTCACATCTTAAGGAACACACGTACATAGATTACTGCGCAGGAGATAACCCACCTGCTTAGTCTCAAATTGGCATCTTGTTATACCTCTTCGCAGCCACAATTACTATGAAATCACTTAATCTTTCTAAGTCCAAACTCGTTAACCAGACACTAGAATTTAATTTGCCCCAAAATTTAACAACGTGAAAGATCTCTCAAAACATTCACACTCGAGATTGTACGTCATATCAAAACAAAAATAAAGCACCTAATGGCCTTCCTTTACATTTCAAGGAACCACTTCTCGTCATATTCAAATCGTCTTAACAGATCTCGCAATTATATCATACTCATCACAAAGCCATTCCACCGCTCATCGAGCCACAAATTCCACTCGTAGGGACATTACCGGACATATGAGTCCAATGTACATGTTACAACTGAAGCTACCGAGCCTAAGCTGCGGTCTAAACCTGGCCTTAAGTCCTCCAGACTGGACCATCACCAAAACACATAACACACATCTTGAACCTCGTTCATAGAATCACAAGATGGCGATCGTCCGATCTGGTAGTACGTGTCCTCACCATCTGTGAGAGAATAGGATAACATAAATTTAGTTTCCGTAATCAACAAATTCACACGATAGAATACAAGAAAGTGAAATTTTCCTAAGGGTTCGGCAACCTCTCGAAGATAAGTACAGATGTCTCTGTACCGATCCGCAAGACTCTACTAAACCTGCTCATGACTCATGATACCTATGTCACCTAAAGCTCAAATACCAACTTGTCACGACCCAAAATCTCATCCGTCGTGATGGCACCTATCTCAATACTAGGCAAGCCAAAAATCTCAATAAACCACAATTTCTCTTAAGTTTGAAAATATAATATTTCAATAAAATCCACAAATCTTACAATTGCCGATACAACCACTCCCAAAACTTGTTGTCACTGAGTACATGAGCATCTAATCTGAATACAAGTCTGAAAAATACGGTCTATAATAGTCTGATATCAAATACAATAAACAAGTAGATATGGAAGAAGAGACAAGGTCTGCAAAACACGGCAGCTACCTCTGAATCTCCAAAAATGTCAACTGTGCGAGAGAATCAATACCTTCTATGATCGAGAACACCTAGATCTACACACAAAGTGCAGGGCATAGTATGAGTACAACCAACTCAGTAAGTAACAATAATAAATAAAGAACTAAAGATAGTGACGAGCTACACAGTTACAGTTCATATTCAGTAGTTCCAGCAAAGAATAGACATACTTTCAAATCTGGCAGTTTAATGTCAAATCAATTTTTATATAGTTCATGTTCATGTAATCCGTATATAAAATCTTTCAGAGATTTCACAACAATGACAGATAGCAACTAGGTGACAGCAGATAGCCCTCATCACTCACACTCAATGGGTACCCGCGCTCACTGGGGGGGTGTACAGACTCTGGAAGGGCTCCTACAGCCCAAGCGCTATAATCTGCACGGACAACTCACGTGCCATAATATAAATATCTAGATCTGCACGGCCAACTCACGTGTTGCACGACCAACACATGTGCTATAGTATAATATAAGGATCCGCACGGCCCACTCACGTGTTGCACGGATAACTCACGTGCCATAGTATAATATAAGGATCTGCACGGCCAACTCACGTGTTGCACGGACAACTCACGTGCTATAGTATCAATATCTCATAATCAGACTGTCGGCCTCACTTATTCATAAATCTCTCCAGTCTCTCGGGCTCTCAATAATCATGAAATCAGCCCAAACAACAATGATATGATGTATCAATAATAATAACAGAGTCTGAGATAAAATGTGCAAGTAAAAACTGAGACTGAGTACATATAGCATTTAGTAGGAAATTCAACAAGTACGGGACCTCTGTGGGTCCCAACAGTACTATCACATAGCCTAAGCATGATTTCTTACATGATTTACAGTCAAATTTTATCAACACATAGAGAGCATATAGCTAACAACAAATTATTCAACTTTACAGTTTTTCGGGACGGAACAAGTCACAATCCCCTCGGTGCACGCCCACACGCCTGTCACTTAGCATGTGCGTCACCTCCAAAATAATCACATAATACCAAAATCTGGGGTTTCATACCTTCAGGACCACATTTATAACTATTACTTACCTCAAACCGTGTAATTCTTTATTCCGCTATGCCCTTGCCATGAAAATTGGTCTCCGAAAGCCTCGTATCTAGCCATAATTAATTCGATTCGGTCAATACCAATTATTGTAATTAATTTCATTAGGAGATACTAATTTTCTAATAAAGTCCGAAATTAACTAAAAAATCGCACATGTCTCGGAACCCGATAAAAGTTATAAAATATGAACGTCCATCCAACCACGAGTCCAAACATACAAATTTCACCAAATTCCAACATCAACTCGACCCTCAAATCTTCAATTAAAGTCTTTGAAGATTTCTACCATTTTCAACCCAATCTTTACCCATTTGAACTCAACAATCTTTCCATAAACCTTATTGATATGTATAAATAATACTATTACACCCAAAAATCAACTCTTAATCACCCATCTTTACCCAAACTCGAAATTGAAGACTAGGGGTTAGAACCTTACCTCTTGGGTGAAGATCTTGTGATATTTCCTTGTTGGATTTCAAAGCTTGAACAAAACCTTGATGAACAAAGCACTTGAGCTTATTCATCTCTCTAGAACACTCTCTCTTCTCTCTAAAAATGTCATATTTTTGCTCCAAAATGAGTCCCAAAGCCTATTTATCAAAATGGGATCAGGTTATAAAAATAGAAAAATTAACCCTCCGAAAGTAGGTCTGCGGTCGCATAATGGACCGCAGAATGGGTATGCGGGCCGCAAAGTCGATCGCAAAATCGGTGCCCAGAACTGGGCTCTTCTGGTCCATTCTGCGACCATTTTGCGGTCGCAGAAGCAGTTTTGCGGTCGCATAACTATTTTGCGATCGCATAATTGGTCGCATAATTGTATTTTTCCATCCTTTGGTAATTTGGTCATAACTTCTTGTAGGAATGTCCAAATGATGAACGGTTTGAAGCGTTAGAAAATAGACTCAAAGATATTTCAATTTATAGGTAATACACCATATAACACTTTGTATCATCAGAGTTATGCTTATTTGAAGTTGGGTCTTGTGCGAACTCACTTGAACTTTAGTCTATTATGAAATTTCCAACTTCTACATTCGATGCCGAAACCTATCGAATCAAGTCCGATTGACCTCAAATTTTTTACACAAGTCATAAATGACATAACGAACCTATTTCAATTTTCGAAATCGGATTCCGACCCTGATATCAAGAAGTCAACCCCCGGTCAAACTTTCCAAAAATTCAATTTTCGCCATTTCAAGCCTAATTCTACTATGGACCTCCAAATAATTTTTCGGACATGCTCCTAAGTCCATAATCACCATACAGAGCTATTGGAATCATCCAAACTCTATTCCGGGGTCGTTTACACATAAGTTAATATCTGGTAAACTATTTTAACTGAAACTTCCAACATGAAATTCATTCTTTCAAGCTAACTCCGAAATACCTTAAAACCAAAACCGACAATTCACATAAGTCATAATACCTTGTAGGAAGTTATGCAAGACCTCAAATAGTTGAAAAGAGCGTAAATGCTCAAAACGACTGGTCGGGTCGTTACAAGTTTTTTCTCAATATCAACTCATTATGCAGTCCATTTAACTTTTATTTTTTCTTGGTATTGGACATTATAGAGTGGTCATGTATTTCCAATACGAAGGATTCTTATAAAATTGATTTTATTAATTTCAAAATATTAAATATTAAAAATTAGCATAGAAGGTATTGTAGTCCAAAATATAGGTTATTGTAGTTATTCCTTTTCCTATGAGTTCTTCCGTTTAATATTTTAGGGCTATTTTGGTATATTAATATTATATTTATGATTTTATAATAATATAGGTTCTCCTTTTTCTAAATGGATTTGGACAATATATACATACTCAAATTAAATTAGTAATAGGACATTATAATACGTTTTCAAATTAAATTAGTAATAGAAATTTTTAAGAAGTATATCCTAATGACTAAAGATATTTACTTGTTCAATTTTAAATGAATTAGACAATCCGAAAGTAATTATACTAATAGGATTCCTAAAGGTAATCATGTAGGATTCCTAACGTGTAGTATTGTGTCCTAAAACTAATAGGATTATAAGGCTAATATCTAGAATTCCGATTATACCCTTTTATTATTATTCTTTTAGACTCAAATTACTTGTGCTTGTAAGTAGCGAACAATAGATTGTTTTGATTAGTTTTTTTGTGGGGATGGAGCATATATATATATTTCACATATTTATAGTTTTCTTCAATTTTTATGCAATTTTACCTGTTTATAAATATTTACTGTCATTATATTATTTTATAAAATATTAAAAATTAAATACCTATGGGGCTTACGCTCCGTGCCTCAGGGCTTACGCCTCACTGAGTCATATGCAAAACGCCTCACCTTACGCCCACGCCTTTTAAAACACTGATTTATACTCCTAAGTGTTCTCTTTTTCATAAAAAGAGATATACTGTAGTACATAAATTCATTGTACTCTCTACTAATCTTTCTAAAAATTTATCTATGCATTATAAACCGTGCGAAGAGCGGATAAATTTACTAGTTTGTAAATTAAAGCTGGATTTTGTTGCTATTTGCCGGAAGGATAAGCCCAAAAAAATTTCAAAGTTTTCACCGAAATCGGAAGCTAAATCCAAGTAACAGAATAAACCAAATTAAATTCTTAATGTATTAATTGTTGTGAAGTTAAGTCTATAGGTTTAGGTGATAGAACGATTTCAAGACTTAATATGATTTGATTTCAATATAAAGAATTTGAATCTTCTGCATTCTATGACTGATAGAGAGCTTCAGGCTTGTCTTTAGAGGTAGAGCCGACAGGGGAACACCAAAAGCTGAAGAGAATTAACACAAAGTCACAAATTCGAACCGCATAAATATTTAAAAAATTTATGTTGACCCGTTCAGCACCGCATTTATCTAAACTTGCCCGCCCCGCATATGTCTAAAACCCGCACCGCCCCATTGTCATCCTAGGTGTTAAATAAGAAAATGCTCAAAAAAAGGATTCTAGTCAACTATTATCAAACGTCGTTAAAATAAAAGTTTATCAAACGTCGTTAGTCAATTTTAGTCAATCACGATTCTAAAATGGAGGACTTTTTGGTCCACCTTTGATGATGACCACATCGTTCATTGAAGACTAGATTGACATGGATCCTAATGACATGATTCATAGTTCACAACTAGCTTAAGCTTACTCGTGAGCAAGAATTCAATGCTTCTCATTAGTAAAAGCAGCACTTTGACTTCATATAATAGCCAGTTAAAACCCATAACATATATTTACATACATAAAGAAGTGCTCTAAAAATTTAGAGCTTCCATCATGGCCCTGATCTTAGTCCCCAAAACAAGATGTTCAAAAGTCAACAAAAAAAACTAAAATTGTTTGACATATATATTGGAAAGCAAAAACCATGGTGGGAATCCAAAAGCTGCTAGAAAAAAAAAATATCTTCAAACCAATGAAGCTACTTCACTCCTTGCCTTGATACACAAACCAGAAAGGTGTTGTGCCATTAACTCAAGACAAAAAGAAGAAAATTTCTCGTTCTTGAAATTAGACACATGACCAGGTTAATTTTGACTATGTTTTCTACTAATTAATATAGTCCAATGATCTCCAACCCTTCAATAAGACTGCTTGACAGAACAAGCCACTGCCTGTGCCCAATGCCTCAACTTTGTCTTAACTTGTTGAGGATCATCACCTGCACATAATATCATAATCACCAACATTATCAGAATATTACCAATATGCTAGCTAATATATAACTGTAATATCTTTAGAAATTACTTAGATAAAAGTTATTGCATCAATAATTAATTATCGTTTGTTCTATCTAGAGTATATAAGAATCATAACCTTTTCAATTTAACAATTTTGACTTTTACATTTGACTTTCTTAGCCTACATAAAACCCAAAGATTCTTTAATTATTGTGTGTGTATTCTGATCTAATTTAATTTCTCCGTTTTCTCATTGTTTTAGCTTTAAATAACAAAAACTATATAGATACCTAATTACCTGGGCTACAAATCTTCCAAGCATCAGCAGGATCACTCCTAGGGCTTCCAAACGACGAGGATCTAACTCCAAGTCCAAGAGAAGTTGATGAACCTGGAGAGGATAAGGAACCTTTATTGCTACCTGCAGTGGTGTTGAATACCCTTCGTTATAAAATTATAATAAGTATAGAGAAATTATATTGTGTTTTTACGTCAAAAAGTATACATGTATATTAAATCATGTACACCATTAATGGAGTTTCTAGTCTCGCCATTGGCTACCTGGTGAAGATATAGGGCTCGTCGAGTATTGACGGTTCACTGCAAAATAAAGATCTAGCGCCGGCAACGTGCTACAGAGCCTCTGGCCTTCTTCTTCGTTAAATCCAAACCCTAATTCTATGCAACCTTTGAGTTCGTTGAGATCCTCGTCCGTTACATCGTCATGATCTTGAATCCCAATTATATTCTTTTTCCTCTCTTGATGGAGAAACTGACGACGTCGTTTCTCCCATGCAATGTCACGTGGAATCTCGCACATGGAAAGTTGCTTCGATAACCTCTTATTAGGGTTCCTCCAAAAGGGTGGTGCCTCTTCTAAACGTTGTAACTCCTCGCATTCTGATAATTCACTCGAAGACGACGACGATGATGACAAATGTTTCTCCTGGTCCGCATGAGTAGTATTAACCTCCCCCATGTTGAATAGTCAGATCAAGATATTCGACTTTTCACATACAGGGAAAGTTAATCTTTAATAAAACAATATAACAATGATAATACAAATCGTAAAATTAGTTAAAATAATAAGACTTTTGGTGAAAGGTGATGAAAATAAAAATAGGCTGCCACGGCGGGGCTAGAAAACGACCGCCTTGGCTAGCCGTTAAAAATGTGTAGGTGAACAAGATGATTATATATAAAGGTCGATAGGCTATGGCTTTAATTTCTTTAAGGAAATGGAAAATTTGGCTTTGTAAAGGCAGGGTAATGGCATGCACTAAGGTTTAGGAAGAGTTTAATGTGGGATTGCTAAAGGACTGCCTTTATTTGCGGCCTTTCCCTCTTTAATTTGCAACTCTCCCTTCATTTGTAACGGCTAACGGTATTCAAGAGAAACTTGCTTCTTACATTATTTCTTGCATAAATGACTCGTTAGTCATTACGTTTAAGAAGATTCTTTTAATAAGTTTTTTTATTTATCAAAGAGATAAAGTACTCAAATTAACATTTGGATTAAATTCAAATAATTATTAGTGTTTCTTTTAATAAGTTCGTTTATTTATCGAAATTATTGCTCGACGACTGTGTATGAACCTACAAGAGCACTGCAACTTAAATTAAATACTCCAGAAATTTGAGTCATTTACCTTAATATACAAGATTAGTATCAATAGCTTACTTAATAATAAATAACCTTCCGTCTTCCAAACAAAATTAAGCCACCGTTATTTTAGTGCATGAGATTAATTTTGTAGTAAACACAGAAAACCAAACCGAGTGGAAAGGCTGGAAAATTGATTGCTGGAATTGCTATTTAAACGGGGCAAGCAATCCAAGTGTCATTTTGCGAGTCCAGATGCTTTAAATAACCGAAATCTCCAATTCCAGAAATTTAATGATCAGATAAGAAGTGCTTACTTGTAATATGAAATACACAGACACACTACAAATTTTATTTTTTAATTTGCTTATGCTTTATTGGGGTTTAATACTTTAACTAATTTCGGTGATCTGAGCAAGCTTACATGTAATAGAGTAAGAGTTTCAACTATTTATAGTTGATATATATAAAAACATAGTAAGAGAGTACTTTTTAGATTGCGACTAAGTGGTAAAAGAAGATTGTATAAGATGCCTTAGTCTCTTCACTAAACAATTTTAATACTCATTTATTATAATAAAATTGGTTATATTTGACATATATTTTATATATGCATTTTAAAAATGTGATATGCTTGCATTTAGTTGTAAGCATATCATTTTTTTCCTTCCATTTAACCCAAAAAAAATTCTCATATCCCTGGCCAGCCAAGTTCGATTGTTTCAACTCCAATGGCTTTCATCGTCTCAAGAAGATCCATTAAATATAGAAATCCTATAATCTGAGTCTACTAGAAATTGAGCCTCAACTTGGACTTCCCCATATCACACGTGAATCAAATTGAAAAGATGTATAACCAATTAACCATAATGCTAAACCAATTCACTAGCTTAGCCATTAGAAACAAAATCTGTCATTGTTTTCTATTGATAGGATTCGAACATGTTTTCTTAATATGATATTGTTATAGAAAAATTCATTGTGTTACGTGGCAGTGTTTACCAAGAATCTTGCATACGTTACTGATTAAAGTAACATATTATAGGGAAAAAAAGTCGACTCGTTTTATACGACGATGAAACAACTATTACAGATAGTAATTGAAGGAAAACATTGATTTATACTAAATAGATAACGGATAAATCATAAAACGAGAATTATTTATGTAGCGGAAGCAAAAATATGAGGTATATCGGAGCAACCTCAATCTCACAGTCTAAACCCTAGCTTTGATAGTAAAAAACATTATAGACAATATATTTAATTGTACACCTTAAATGTACTTATATATAAGAACTATTAGAGTTAATTTTAATAATCCTAATATCGCCTTAGAACATCCATTATGGGAGGACCCATATTTTCTACGGTAATTAAAATCCAAACCAAAGGCCCGGACGCGGAAAATTGTGTTTTCTGCTCATGAAGCTGTAGGAAAAATTTGAACCTCAAAATCTGAACAATTATTAAAAATTGCACCTATAACCACTCATACAATCAAAAATCGCATGCCCTTCCTAGGGCTCCAAAAGTATGCTTTGATTGTTTGACATGGAAAAGGCCAAAAGGGAAAACCAGATATGTTCTGATGTTGTATATATATTACAAACATACACAACAAATTTATATTTTTGTATATGGCAATACTTTATTGGGGTTTAATATGTTAACTAGTTTAGATGATGTTTATCCGTAAAACGGTACAATTGAATTTATACATGGTTTCTAGACAAGTGAACTAATTTGATCCTCAAATAATATAACAATTGAAGAAATGTATAATACTTAGCCTTGAAATATAGATGAAACAGCAGAGATGACAGTTCCGGGAACAAAACATCCGGACACAGCAATGATGAGATCAAAAAGCAAGTAAATAAAATTGTATTAAGCTTTGTATAGAATACAATGTAAGTTTTTCCAGAAAATTCGTTTCCCTTACAAAGGTAACTGAAGTCACTATTTATTGCTATGTCTAGGGAAAAAGGTCACAAGATCGTGCCCTCCTTTAATGTCAATTATGAGGGTCATTGATGAAAATGTAACGGTGAACATAAATGCTAAACTCTTTGTAACGGACCGTCGCTCTTACTAATGCTGCAGAATATTCCTTAGTAAATGTTATCGGGCGCAGAGCATTTAATACACCTTTATGAATATTATCATTTTCGGTGACAAGCAGAGTGACTGCGTTCGGTCCTCAGTCATCCCATCTTGGATTCCACGTGTCTTCCTTTTAATCAGCAACGTGTCATATCATATTTTACCCTATACAGATAACTAAGGTGGAAAACAAGGATGCAAATCAAAATCTCAAGCAGTTGTGAAACGTAAAGGAAAAGAAAATTGCGTATAAGTAAAATGTTGGCGGCTAAATTCATGGCCATGACTACCTTGATAATCGGAAAAAGTTGTGTTGAATCATGGGATGCCGCGTGTTCGAGGCATTAAATACGGAGAGACGTGCGTCTAATCAACCGTCACATACCTTCAGAGGGAGTTATAGTAATTCCCGCCAAAAAGATGTTTCTACAAACTTCCCGGTAACACAAAGTTATGTCACCGGAAAGCAGGGGGACTATCTGTATAAGGAAAAATATGATATGATACGTGACTGATTAAAAGGAGGACATGTGAAATTCAAGATGGGATGGCTGAGAACCGAATGCAGCAACTCTGCTTGTCACCGGAAAGGATAACATTCATAAAGGTGTATTAAATGCTCTGCGCCTGGTAGCATTTACTAAGGAATATTCTGCAGCATTAAAAGCGACGGTCCGTTACAAAAAATTTGACATTTATGTTCACCGTTACATCTTCATCAACGACCTTCATAATAGACATTAAAGGAGGGCACGATCGTAGGACCTTTTTCCCTAGATATAACTATAAATAACGAGCTCAGTTACCGTTGTAAGGACACAAATTTTCTGGCAAAACTTACATTGTATTCTATACAAAGCTTAATACAGTTTTATTTACTTGCTTTTTGATCTCATCATTGCTGTGCCCGGAAGCTTTGTTCCCGGAACTGTCATCTCTGTTGTTTCATCTATATTTCAAGGCTAAGTATTATACATTTCTCCAATTGTTATATTATTTGAGGATCAAATTAGTTCATTTATCTAGAAACCACGTATAAATTCAACTGTACCGTTTTACGGGTAAACAGATGATGTGAGCAAGTCTACATGTAATAGAGTAAGAGTGATCGTTCAACTTTATAGTTGATATAATTCAAGGATAATATAAATCTTTAATTATTAATAATTAAACTCTGAAAAAAATACAAAAATATAGTAGGGCAGTACTTTGTAGATTGTGACCAAGGTTCCTTAATTGATCTCTTCAATAAATAATTTTGTTTAATATAATAAAAATGGATATATTTGATATATGCATTTTAAAATGTGAGATATTTGCATTTGATTGTAATATTCTTGATTAGAAAAAAAATTATTTCATAAATTCACCTAAATCTTTTATAATCACGTGAAATGCAAACATATTCACTGGTCATATAATAAAAGGTAAATAGTTTCCTTTAATCAAGGAATAACACTTACTTTAATACAAATTATTAGTAGCCATGTGCATATTACGAATTACGTATATACTAGACCGGAGCCATCATAAATTTCACGTGCATCTCACAAAAATAATGGATCTTAAATCAGGTCAGATCATCATTTTTATAGGAATTACTAGAATACTTCTTGGTCAAATTATTTTATTTCAAATATATTTGTTGGAAGATGTGAGAGTAAAAGAAACTTTATATAATATATATTTCATTTATAATTAAAAACGAAGACTAGCACTTGCAAGAGTTGACCCCAACGAAAAGTTAAGCAACAAGAAAAGGTATTTTTAAAAAAAGGAAGCAAAATGCATTTTCTGGAGAGGTCTATAAACTGTGGCATTTGGAAAGGAATGAGATATCCATTTACAAATATTCATAAAGAGCGAATTGAAGTATTCTTCTTAGTATGGAATTCCTTAAGCTGAGTTTGATTCTGGCCACTCTTATCATCGCAGCCACTAGTTAGTAATCCATATTATCTCTATTTATCTTTGAATTGTACTTTTACATTGCTGCATTGGCCACATATATGTATGTATACTTATACAAGTTTGCACGAGTTTCATACGCATGTATGCCTGTAAGGATATACATGTACTTTTATGCATGACATTTAATTGTTGTTCATTTTCATATTTTATCGATCATTCTCTTATTTGATATGATGAAATATTTCAGTGAATGCGCCATGGTCCTCAAATACAAATGTCGTTGATGCACGGGATGTTGATTATGATATTTCAGGAATCAAGAGGAGGATAATGCCGCAACTTAATACCTGTGGGAGACTTTGTATTTCAGACGTTGATTGCGGTGATTGCATAATTTGTTGTACATGTCGTGCGTCGCCTGTTTACGATGAATCTCTATGTTTCGTGTAGGTAGTGTGTAGTGTCGACAATTAACTCAGCATTTCCTTTCCATCATTTCTTATTTCTTTATCTTTGATACTATGTACGAATAATAAAGAAGTCAAGGGAGTGACTTTTTTTCTCATGAATAATAATGGACTCCGCTCCGAAGATTGGCAGGAAATATCTTGTTTCATGCATGTATGATTCCTCCAAAATAGAGGTGCCAAACGGGCGGGCGGATATGAGACGGGTCAAAAACGGGTAATATAAAAACGGATAAATTATCTGATTCGATCCATATTTAATACGGATAAAAAATTGGTTAACCGCGAATAATATGGACAACCATCTTCTTGAATATGATTACTTTTGAGATAATTCCTAGTCTCCCAAACTTGAGACACCCCAATTTGAGGCTTTACAAATGTAAAGTTAAACTCATTAATTATACACTGGTTATCTATTTTCTAAGTAGATAATATGGTTCTTATCCATATTTGACTCGTTTTTAAATATTTTATTATCCAACTCATATTTTAATGGATAATACGGAGGAATAACTATGTTCTTTTATCCATTTATCATATTCAGTTAGTAGTTTATTGCATATGAAATCTGTGGTCTAGGTTTCCGGGTTTTTTTCATCTCATCAAATTTAAGCCTTTTCTTAACTTTCATTTTTGTTCGAAGAGCATACCACCGCGAGAGCAACTTCAACCGGCGAGTTGGGATGATTTTGGGCGGGTTAAAATGAGTTGAATCAATAAATAGGGAGGAGGTAATTAACCTTATGCTGAGATGGATTGAGTCAAGATATGTTAAATTTGGGTCATTGCCCAACCCGTCCAAGTCTTACCAAACTTTAATTAATGTGTTATTTTCTTATGAATGGTTAATTATCACATAAGACTATTTTTTTCTTTTGTTATAGTCATATATAATATATCAAACAAAAAATAATTATTTTAAAAATCATTTAGCAAAGTTACTCATGGATTAGTTTGGGCTAAAATTAAGCCCAACTTTAAATGGCTTGAGATGTGCTGCATCAAGATGGGTTGAGTTCAATAAATATGTGGATCAATGAATGGCTCAACCTTGGACGGGTTAAATTGATTTGGACTCAAATTACCACCCCTAACTTAAACAGGAATCTTACAAAATGTCCCAAATAAGTTTCAACTTACCGACCTCTAGCCATTAATCATAAACCTACTAAAATTAGTCAAGAACATATAAAAATTAAAAACACAAATAAATAAGGTTCTTTCTCTCCAAGAATCACATGAAAAAATCTCCTTCCATATTTTTAAGCGTAATCAGCAATATTAGATGCAAGACGGAAAAAAAATTCCATGGATGAGATGGCAAACAAGGTGATGAAATACAAAAACAAAAATACAAGATTCCAAAAATCAATGACTTTTTTCAATGGGTATGGTTTAAATTTATTGAAAACATATAGATGAATCAATATACAAATTTTATGAAAGATTGGAGGTGAATTGGACTGATTTGGTATCAAAATTCGTAGTTAACATCGAGTTTAAAAAATTCTCCTGCGACACATGTATCACATACACAGGTATACATGAATATACATGTTATACACATTTGATACAAATATGATATATATGTGCTACACAAATGATACGTAGCGTGATACACATATCATTTTTTTTCATGTTTCTTCTTCTACTTCGAATTTTCAATTCAAATCACCTCAAACTTCGCCAAATCATCCGTAAATTGAGATTCAAACTTCTTAAGATATACCCAATCTATTCTGATAACACCCACTCAGAAGAAAGCAAAAATTGAACCATTTTTTGGCTACAAATATCTAATTGGCTAATATTAGTAATATTTTATTAATTGGCCAATTTTTATAATAAGCTACTTATAAATGGACATAATTGGTAGTTTTTCAACTTAAACTATACTATTATTCTACTGAAAGTTGTCTTCATCGTGTGGCCACCACGACATTTGGTGCAACATTTTTTGGGTTTTATTTTAAAAATCTTGATTTTGTTTCTCATTCGAACACCAAATTTCCAAATTCTGATGAACTAACTGATGATGATCACCGACATATATCTTTTATTACTTCTGTAATGATTCGGCTAGTCGTTTTGAGAGAACTAGCTCTGAACCCCTATTTATTGCTCCCTCTATCTCATTTTTGGATTTTGTGACTCGCCGGGAGGTTTGGTTTTTGGTTTCAGGGTGAAATGGGGCACATAGTCCCTAAAATAAAAGTTTAAGTCGTAGGAATTGACCGTAGATTGAATTGTGTGAAGACGACTCCGAAATAGAGTTTTCACGATTCCAATAGCTCTGTAGGGTGATTTTGGTCTTAGGAGCATGTCCGAATGTTGATTTGAAGGTCCGTAGGTCATTTCAACATTAATTGACGAAAGTTGGAAAATTGGATAATTTTTGAAAAGTTTGACCGGGAGTGAACTTTTGATATCAGGGTCGGATTCCAATTCCGGATGTTGGAGTATGTCTGTAATGTCAATTATGACTTGTGTGCAAAATTTGAGGTCATTCGAACTTGATTTGATAGGTTTCGGCGTCAGATGTAGAAGTTTGAAGTTTTAAAGTTCATTAGGCTTGAATCGATGTGCAATTTGTATTTTTAGCATTGTTTGATGCGATTTAGAGACTCGACTAACTTCGTATGATGTTTTAGGTCTTTTTGGTATGTTTCGTTGAGGTCCCTAGAGCCTGGGTTGATTTCGGATGGTTAACGGATCAAGTTGAAGTTTAAAGAATGGCTAAAGTGCACCAGTTCTGGTACAACCGCACCTGCACAAGATTGACCGCAGGTGCAGGCACGCAGAAGCGTGAGGCCAAGCGCAGAAGCGGACCTAGAGAAGGTGGCCAGTGGTTAGAGGTGCAACGAGGAGGTCGCATAAGCGGCGTCGCTTCTGCAGAAGGATGAGCGTAGAAGCGGACTTGGTCCGTAGGAGCACGTGCGCAGAAGTGCTCCTTGGTCGCAGAAGCGTAGATATGCATTTGGGTCTGCAGAAGCGGACGTGTCTGGACTAACTGAGATCCGCACCTGCGGATTTCCGTAGGTGCGAATTCACTAGGTAGAAAAGGCCTAAGTTCGAGGGTTTGATTTCATTCTCCACTTTTGGACCTAGAGAGCTCGGACTGAGGCAAAATTTCGAGGGTTTTTCAGAGGAAACATTTACGTAAGGATTCTTGACTTGTTTTTGATTAATTCCCACTAAGATATCATTCATTCTTCCTTTAATTAGGGATTTGGGTTGAAAAATTTGTGAAAAGGGTGGAAAAATCCTTAGGCCGAATTTTAAGTTTTTGATCGAGAATTTTGTATCGGATTGAGTAATTTTGGTATGGGTGAACTCGATATTGAATGGGTATTCGTATTTTGTGATTTTTTCCCGATTCTGAGACGTGGGCCTAGGTCGACCTTTTGGGGCGATTTTTCGATTCTTTGCTAAAGTCGTAGATTTACTATTTAAATTAGTTTCTTGTAGTTGTATTTATAGTATGTAATTGCTTTTGGCTAGATTTAGGTCGTTCGGAGTCGGAAAGTCGAGGGAAAGGCATTCTTATCGACTGATTGAGCGAGATTTGGGGTAAGTGACTTGTCTAACCTTGTGTTGGGGAAATTCTCCTTAGTTTTGGTACTGTTATGATATTTGAAATACGTGAAGGCTGCCTACGCGAGGTTATGATATCAGCTTCCTCACTCCATATCACCATAGCCCATGTTTGCTCAGTCAACCCAACAGGAGTAGGTAAAGATTCAACCACTCATTATTTTTCCTTTCCCCTTACATCTCCTTGAACACCCTCACTATATATCTTATTTTTACCACCAATTCTTTCAGGTGCAGTAGTCTCTACCCAGTAATAGTACCAACCAGAACAAATCTGTTTTCCAAATTTTCATCCACTTCAGAAATGACATCAGAAGCAATATTTAGACCAAATGTTACATGTTCTGTTTCAGATCATCCCCCTCAGTTCCACACTTAAAAGATTCTTCTGATTTTTGGGGTTCTTCTGCTTGGATTGCTTTCAATTTCTCATTTATTTTCTTGATTTGTTCACTGCCAGAGACTGTCTTACGATCAAGCATCTTGAACCTTTCTTTCTTAGAGGTGGTTGTGGTTGAAGGTGTGGTCAAAGGAGTAAGTGATAATTCTTTGGGTGTTAAAGAAGTATTTTCAGATGGGTTAGCCATTGATGTGTGTAGAGGAGATATATGTGTAGAATAGATGAGAGAAGATAGAGAGAATTTTTGGCGGCTAAAACATTAGAAGTGAAGAAATGGGTAAGTCCTAGTCAATTTAAAGAGGGGTAGTTTAAGTGGGTAATGGTAGCTTTTTGAAGTTCAGAAGTCTAATCAAACTAGAAAAGTTAGTTTGAAAAGACGTTGGACTCTTCCCTAGAATCTAGTCAATTATGGCGCGTGGGACTCCCTTTTGGTGAAACTGGTTCGTTTATAACAAAGAAATATAAGATATATGTTTCAAGCTAAATCAATGTCGCACGATAAGGAGTCAAAGAAGTGAATATTTCCTAACGGTTCCATAGCCTCTCGAAGATAAGTACAGACGTCTCCGTACCGATCCGCAAGACTCTACTAAACCTGCTTGTGACTCATGACACCTATGAACCTAAAGCTCTGATACCAACTTGTCACGACCCCAAATTCCCTCCGTAGGAGGTCGTGATGGCACCTAGTCTCTAAGACTAGGTAAGCCTATCAATGCGGAATAATCATAAATATCTAAAATAAATAAACTACAATTCAAATAATTACAACTCCCAAAACCCGGTAGAAATAAGTCACAAGCTTCTAAAAAATTTATTCTTAATGTCTCTATGTATCAAGGTCTAAGAAAAAATAAGGAAGTAACATAAAAATGATAGAAGGGGACTCCGGAGTCTGCGGACGCTGGCAGATGTACCTCGAAGTCTCCGTGCGCAGGTAACTCACTGACGTCTAGACTGGTAAGATGTACCTGGATCTGCACAAAAAAGATGTGCAGAAGCGTAGTAAGAGTATACCACAGCGGTACCCAGTAAGTGCCAAGCCTAACCTCGGTAGAGTAGTGACGAGGTCAGGTCAGGCCCTACTGGAGAATAGATAATGACATGAAAAAATATTTAAACAATTTAATAAGATAAAATGATAATGAAAATGAATCAAGTAGTATGTCACATGTAATTATCCCAAATAATGGCAAATAAATACCTCGTGGAAATAAAACAGAATTTCTTTTCAACTTTAAGAAAAATCACAATAAAAATCAAAGGCAACTACGGCCATAAATCAATATCAATAAGGGCACTACCGAGGTACCGTCTCGTAGTCCCAAATCATAATTTAATTCACAATATCTCATTTACTTATCTCACCGCGGGAGCCTTCATAATTTATTTTAAAGAAAATATTTTTCCAAAAATAGCATCCCGCGTTTTAGCCATCCTTATCACACCGCATGACTTCTAGTAGTTCCCCCTACTAGCCACGCGTATCAAGCCACCCTTATCTCACCGCATGCGTTTCAATACCCAAACCTTATACCACCGCATGCGTATCAATATCACAATATATCACAATTTGCACCTCAAGTGCTCAAATAATTTAACGTGCCAACATAATTCAACAACAATATTTTTCAAAATAAAGAGCTCACGGCTCATGCCAAAATAAGTCATCAATAATATTTTTTCACAATAAAGAGCTCACAGCTCCATCACAATGAGTACAAAAATCCTACACAAATATTCAGCAAAATAATATTTTAAAATCTTTAATACGTTGCTTCAATACTAAATTTAAAATGTCAAATATTTCATATTAATAATATTTAAATTTAAGAAAATCAATTTCAAATAATGCACAGAATAAAAGGAACCAAGTTTTAACTAAACAGGTAAAACAATTAGCAGGAAAAGGTCAAGCAAATTTAAAGTATACAAATCGAATCAATGATGGAGAATATAACAAGATTTAATAATTTAATTAATGTGCAACAGTGATCTTCATAATTTGAACACATAATCCTTCACATTTAGTCTGTGTACACACTCGTCACCTCGTGTACACGACTTTCATCACATTATAATTAATACCAATCCTAGGGGAATTTCCTCCACACAAGGTTAGACAAGTTACTTACCTCGACTTGCTCCAATTTAACTAAGTAGTATATTTTTTCCTCGATTTTTCAATTCCGGTCGACTCGTATCTAGTCATAAATAATTCGATACAGTCAACAAAAATTATAGAATTAATTCTATAAGAAAATACTATATTTTCCAATAAAAATCCGAAATTAACTCAAAAATGGCCCGTGGGGCCCACGTCTCGGAATCCAGCGAAAGTTACAAAATATGAACGCCCATTCAATCGCGAGTCTAACCATACCAAAATGACTAAATTACAATAACAATTCGACCCTTAAATCCTCAAATCTATCCACGAGGGTTTTTCAAATTTTTCCAACTTAAATCACCAAGTAAATGTTAAAACAGTGATGGATTCGGGTAATCTAATCAAGATTGAGTCAAGAACACTTACTCCGATGTTTTCTCTGAAAATCTCCCAAAAATCGCCTCAATCCGAGCACTAAATCATTAAAAATGAAAAATGGGACGAAGTCCCATTTTCTGAACTTAAACATTTTGTCCAGTGGTTTCTTCTTCGCGAACGCGACCCTTGTCTCGCGTTCGCGAAGCACAAAAATGTGCTGCCCCACTTTCCTCTTCGCGAACGCGAAGCTTTGCAAACTCAGACCTTCGCGAACGCGTCCCTTATCTCGCGAACGCGTAGAACAAAAGACTGGGATTCCCAGCTGCCTCGCTCTCCTTCGCGAACGCGACGCCACTCACGCATTCGCGATGCACACACTGCCCTACCCTTCGCGTCCTCTCCTCCGCGAATGCGTTGAACAAAAATTCACCAACCCAGAACACTTTTCGCGAACGCGAGGATCCTCTCGCGAGCACGAAAGAGGAAAGTAGAAAAATTGCAGCAGTAGATATCAGCCATCTCACCAAGGCCAAAAATGATCTGTTAACCATCCGGAACACGCCCGAGCCCCTCGGGACCTCAACCAAATATACCAACAAGTCCTAATACATCATACGAACTTAGTCGAGTCTTCAAATTACATCCAACAACGCTAAAAACATGAATCACACATAGATTCAAGCCTAATAATTTTTGAAACTTCCAACTTCTACAATTGACTCCGGAACCTATCAAATCACGTTCGATTTACCTTGAATTTTGCACACAAGTCATAAATGATATAACGGAGGTACTCAAATTTTCAGAATCGGATTTCGACCCCGATATCAAAAAGTCAACCCCTCGGTCAAACTTCCCAAAAATTTAACTTTCGGCATTTCAAGCCTAATTCTACTATGGACTTCCAAATAAAATTTCGATCACGCTCCGAAGTCCAAAATTACCATACAAAGCTGTTGGAATCATCAAAATTCTATTCCGGGGTCGTTTGCACATAATTCGACATCCGGTCACTATTTGAACTTAAACTTTTAATTTTTCATCAAAATTCCATATCTCGGGCTAGGGACCTCGGAATTTAATTCCGGGCATACGCCCAAGTCCCAATTCATGATACGGACCTACTAAAACTGTCAAAGTACTGATCCGAGTTCGTTTGCTAAAAATGTTGACCAACAATTCAGTTGAGTTTTAAAGTTCTAATTCATATTTTAATTCATTTTTCGCATAAAAACTTTCCGGAAAATTTTACGGACTGTGCACGTAAGTTGAATAATGATAAATAGTGCTTTTCGAGGTCTTAGAACACAGAAATAATCATTAAATTTAAAGATGACAATTTGGGTCATCACATCCTCCACCTCTAAAACAAACGTTCGGCCTCGAACGGAGTTAGAAAAAGTACCTGAGCTGGTGAATAAGTATGGATAATGGCTGCGCATATCATGCTCGGCCTCCCAAGTCGCCTCCTTGACCCGATGACCCCTCCACTGAACCTTCACGGAAGCAATGTTCTTTGACCTCAGCTTTCGAACCTGCCTATCTAAAATAGCCACTGGTTCCTCAACATAAGATAGATCCTTGTCCACCTGATCCGAACTGAAGTCTAACACATGAGACGGATCGCCGTGATATTTTTGAAGCATAGAAACATGGAATACCAGATGAACCGCAGAGAGACTAGGTGGTAGCGCAAGTCTGTAAGCCACCTCTCCAACTCTTTCAAGAATCTCAAAAGGCCCAATAAACCTAGGGCTCAACTTGCCCTTCTTCCCGAACCTCATCACATCCTTCATAGGCGAAACCCGGAGCAATACCCGCTCACCAACCATGAATGCAACATCACAAACCTTCCGATTCGCATAACTCTTCTGTCTAGATTGGGTTGTACGAAGTTGATCCTGAATCAACTTAACCTTTTCCAAGGCATCTTGAACCAAGTCTATACCCAATAGTCTAGCCTCGCTCGGTTCGAACCAACCCACTGGAGACCGGCACCGCCTACCATACAAAGCCTCATATGGAGCCATCTGAATGCTTGACTGGTAACTGTTGTAAGAAAACTCTGCAAGTGGTAAGAACTGATCCCAAGCACCCCAAAAATCTATCACACATGCACGAAGCATATCCTTCAGTATCTTAATAGTGTGTCCAGACTGCCCGTCCATCTGAGGGTGAAATGTTGTACTCAACTCTACCTGAGTACCCAACTCACGTTGTACTGCCCTCCAAAACTGTGAGGTAAACTGTGTACCCCGGTCAGAGATGATAGATACCGGTACACCATGAAGTCTGACAATCTCGTGAATATATACCTGAGCCAGCTGCTCTGAAGAGTAAGTAGTAATCACAGGAATGAAATGAGCTGATTTGGTCAGCCTATCCACAATCACCCAAACTGCATCAAACTTCCGCTGAGTCCGTGGGAGCCCAACAACGAAATCCATAGTGATCCGCTCCCATTTCCATTCTGGAATCTCTAACTTCTGAAGTAATCCACTCGGTCGCTGATGCTCATATTTCACCTGTTGACAATTTAGACACCGAGATACATACCCCACTATGTCTATCTTCATCCACCTCCACCAATAGTGTTGTCTCAAGTCCTGATACATCTTTGCAGCACCCAGAGTACCGCAAACTGTGAGCCTCTTGGAGAATCAACTCACGCAAACAGTCCACATTAGGCACACATAGCATGCCCTGCATTCGTAATACACCGTCATCTCCAATAGTGACTTCCTTGGCATTACCGTGCTGAACTGTATCCTTAAGGACAAGCAGATGGGGGTCATCATACTGACGTTCCCTAATACGATCAACAAAGAGAAGACAGAGAAACCACATAAGCCAAAACTCGACTCGGCTCGGAAACATCCAATCTAACAAACTGGTTGGCCAAGGCCTGAACATCCAAGGCTAAAGGCCTCTCTGCTACCGGTAAATATGCTAAGCTGCCCAAACTCTTCGCCTAACGACTTAAGGCATCGGCCACCACATTAGCATTCCCAGGATGATAGAGAATGGTGATATCATAATCCTTAAGCAACTCCAACCATCTCCGCTACTGCAAATTAACATCCTTCTATTTAAACAGATATTGTAAACTCCGGTGATCGGTGTAGATCTCACAATGGACACCGTACAAATAATGCCGTCAAATTTTTAAGGCATGAACAATAGCTGCTAACTCCAGGTCATGTACAGGATAATTCTTCTCATGCACCTTTAACTGTCTGGACACGTAGGCAATCACCCTACCGTCTTGTATCAACACCGTGCCGAGACCAATACGCGATGCGTCATAATACACAGTATAAGATCTTGTACCTATAGGTAATACTAATACTGGGGTTGTAGCCAAAGCTGTCTTGAGATTTTGGAAGCTCTCCTTACATTCCTCGTTCCACCTGAACGGAGCACCCTTCTAGGTCAATTTGGTCATAGATGTAGCAATAGAAGAGAAACCCATTACAAATCGGCGATAATACCCAGCCAAACCAAGGAAACTCCGGATTTCCTTAACTGGGGATGGTCTGGACCAATTCTGCACTGCTTCAATCTTCTTCGGATCTACCTTGATCCCTTCGCATGAAACTATATGACCCAAAAATCCCACTAAATCAAGCCAGAACTCACACTTTGAGAATTTTGCATATAACTTATTTTCTCTCAAAATCTGCAACACAATCCTCAGGTGTTGTTCATGATCTTCCCGACTCCGGGAATACACCAGAATGTCGTCAATAAACACAATGATGAAAGAATCAAGATAGGGCTGAAATACATTATTCATTAAGTGCATAAATGTTGCTGGGGCGTTGGTCAGCCCAAAACACATCACAAGGAACTCATAATGACCGTACCGAGTCCTGAAAGAAGTCTTTGGGATATCTGGCTCCCGAATCTTCAACTGATAATAGCCTGAACGCAAGTCACTTTTAGAGAATACCCTGTTACCCTGAAGGTGATCAAATAGGTCATCAATACGTGGCAATGGATACCTGTTCTTCATTGTAACCTTGTTCAGCTGGCGGTAATCAATACGCATCCGCATAGAACCATCCTTCTTCTTTACAAATAAGATAGGAGTACCCCAAGGCGATACACTAGGCCGAATGAAACCCTTATCAAGAAATTCATGTAACTGTTCTTTTAATTCTTTTAACTCTGTTGGGGCCATACGGTATGGTAGAATAGAAATGGGCTGAGTACCCGGTAATAAATTAATACCAAAATCAATATCCTTGTCGGGTGGCATACCCGGAAGATCTGTTGGAAATACATCAGGAAATTCCATTATTACATGAACTGACTCCATAGTAGGATTATCAATACTAACATCTCTCACATAGGCCAGATACGCATCACATCCCTTCTCAACCATTCACTGAGCTCAAAGAAATGAAACAACCCTCCTAGGAACATGATCTGAGGTACCTCTCCACTCTAGTCGCGGTAGACCTGGCATAGCCAATGTCACCATCTTGGCGTAACAATCAAGAATAGCATGATAAGGTGACAACGAGTCCATGCCCAAAATAATATCGAAATCCACCATACTGAGCAATAATAAATCAGCTCTGGTCTCAAAACCGCTGATAACAATTAAACACGACCGATATATGCGGTCCACAATAATAGATTCACCTACGGGTGTAGATACATAAACAGAAGAACTCAAGTAATCACATGATACGCCCAAATACGGGGCAAAATAAGATGACACATAAGAATAAGTGGAGCCTGGATCAAATAAGACTTATGCATCTCTATGACAGACCGGAATAATGCCTGTGTTAATAGAATCGGATGCAACGGCATCTGTCCTAGAAGGAAGGGCATAATATCTGGCCTAGCCTCCCCCTCTAGGGCGAACTCTACCTGCCCGACCTCCACATCTAGCTGGTTGTGCAGGTGGAGTGGCAACTAGTGCAGTAATCATGGCCTGAGAAGCCTGAGGACCCTGTGGAATAGGTGGGGCCTGAGAAATTTGTGGAGGTGGGGCCTGAGAAATTTGTGGAGGTGCACCCCTCCTAAATCTGGGGTAATCTCTCATAATATGACGAGTGTCACCATACTCAAAACAAGCCCTCGGAGGACGTGGCTGCTAGGACTGGCTCGGGATTGATCGACTAGACTGCCCGCTGAAAGCACCCCATACAGGAGGTACAGAAGATACTAGTGGTGCATAATATGGAACCTAAGGTCTGGGAGTAGTCGGAATATCACTGGAAGCTGGAAGTGCTGAATGAATAGGACGACTCACATAACCTCTACCATGACGGGCTGCAACTGGGGCACGAGAATTATTATATGTGCCAGAATCTCGGGGTCTCTTAGCTCCCCTCTCCCGAGTTCGCATACCTTCCAATCTCCTAGCAATTGACACCACCAGTTGATATGTGATGTCCATCTCTAGCTCTCGGGCCATACTATATCTGATACTAGGGTGAAGACCCTCAATAAATCTGCGAACCCACTCTCGAACAGTGGCAACTAAGGTTGGTGCATGCCTAGCCAAATCACTGAATCAGACCGCAAATTCTGACACGGTCATAGAACCCTGGCGCAGCTGCTCAAACTCTGCGTGCCATGCATCCCTAAGACTCTGAGGAACATACTCTCTTAAGAACATATCTGAAAATTGAGTCCAAGTAAGTGAAGCTACCTCAGCCGGACTATCCAATTCATATGCCCGCCACCACTGGTAGGTTGCTCCTCTAAACTGGAATGCTGTGAAAGAAACCCCACTGGAATCCACAATACCCATAGTACGAAGGATACGGTGACATTCCTCCAGAAAACCCTGAGCATCCTCTGAAGCTAAACCGCTTAAAGTGGGAGGATGGTACTTCTTATACATCTTGAGCCTGAGTTGCTCCCCCTGTGAAACTGCTGTCCTAATCTCAGGCCGAACTGGGACAACTGGATGCACTGGTATAACCTCTGGGGCATGGTCAACTTGGGCCCGTGGCTCTGGAGTACGGGCGGCGGGATTCTATGCTCCTTCCCCGGCCTGAGATATGGCAGGAGCAAGTGAAATTAATCCTGCCTGAGCTAAAGTGCCAAACATGCTCAAAAACTGGGCAAGAGTCTCCTGAAGTGCAGGAGTAGTAACAGGCATCTCAAGTGCCTGCTCTCCAACTGGAGCTATAGGTGGCTCTGGTGTGGCGGCTCGTACAGGTGCTCTGGCTGCACCACGTGGTCTTCCTCGGCCTCTGACTCGGCCTCTTGCCCGTCCCCGGCCCCGGCCTCTTGCGGCTCCAACAAGGGGTGCGGGTGTCTGATCATCAGATCCAGTTGTGCGTGTCCTCACCATCTGTGAGAGAATAGAAAGACAATTGTTTAGAACTTTAAAATCAACAAAGGCGCACGATAAGGAATCAAAGAAGTGAATATTTTCTAACAGTTCCATAGCCTCTCGAAGATAAGTGCAGACGTCTCCGTACCGATCTACAAGATTCTACTAAACCTGTTGCTTGTGACTCATAACACCAATGAACCTAGTGCTCTGATACCAACTTGTCACGACCCCAAATTCCCTCCGTAGGAGGACGTGATGGCACCTAGTCTCTAAGACTAGGTAAGCCTATCAATACAGAATAATCATAAATATCTTAAATAAATAAACTACAATTCAAATAATTACAACTCCCAAAACCTGATAGAAATAGGTCACAAGCTTCTAAAAAAATTATTCTTAATGTCTCTATGTATCAAGGTCTAAGAAAAAATAAGGAAGCAACATAAAAATGATAGAAGGGGACTCCGGAGTCTGCGTGCGCAGGTAACTCACTGACGTCTAGACTGGTAAGATGTACCCGGATCTGCACAAAAAAGATGTACAGAAGTATAGTATGAGTACACCACAGCGGTATCCAGTAAGTGCCAAGCCTAACCTCGGTAGAGTAGTGACGAGGTCAGGTCAGGCCCTACTGGAGAATATATAATGACATGGAAAAATATTTAAACAATTTAATAAGATAAAATGATAATAAAAATGAATCAAGTAGTATGTCACATGTAATTACCCCAAATAATGGCAAATAAATACCTCGTGGAAATAAAACAGAATTTATTTTCAACTTTAAGAAAAATTACAATAAAAATCAAAGGCAACTATGGCCATAAATCAATATCAACAAGGGCACTACCGAGGTACCGCCTCGTAGTCCCAAATCATAATTTAATTCACAATATCTCATTTCCTTATCTCACCGCGGGAGCCTTCATAATTTATTTTAAAGAAAACGTTTTTCCAAAAATAGCATCCCGCGTTTTAGCCATCCTTATCACACCGTATGACTTCTAGTAGATCCCCCTACTAGCCACGCATATCAAGCCACCCTTATCTCACCGCATGCATTTCAATACCCAAACTTTATACTACCGCATGCGTATCAATATCACAATATATCACAATTTGCACCTCAAGTGCTAAAATAATTTAACGTGCCAACATAATTCAACAACAATGTTTTCCAAAATAAAGAGCTCACGGCTCATGCCAAAATAAGTCATCAATAATATTTTTCCACAATAAAGAGCTCACAGCTCCATCACAATGAGTACAAAACGCCTACAAATATTCAGCAAAATAATATTTCAAAATCTTTAATACGTTGCTTCAATACTAAATTTAAAATATCAAATATTTCATATTAATAATATTTAAATTTAAGAAAATCAATTTCAAATAATGCACAGAATAAAAGGAACCAAGTTTTAACTAAACAGGAAAACAATTAGCAGGAAAAGGTCAAGCAAATTTAAAGTATACAAATCGAATCAATAATGGAAAATATAACAAGATTTAATAATTTAATTAATGTGCAACAATGATCTTCATAATTTGAACACATAATCCTTGACATTTAGTCTGTGTACACACTTGTCACCTCGTGTACACGACTTTCATCACATTACAATTAATACCAATCCTAGAGGAATTTCCTCCACACAAGGTTAGACAAGTCACTTACCTCGACTTGCTCCAATTTAACTAAATAGTATGTTTTTTCCTCGATTTTCCAATTCCGGTCGACTCGTATCTAGTCATAAATAATTCGATACAGTCAACAAAAATTATAGTATTAATTCTATAAGAAAATACTACATTTTTCAATATAAATCCGAAATTAACTCAAAAATGGCCCAGGGGGCCCACGTCTCGGAATCCAGCAAAAATTACAAAATATGAACACTCATTCAATCGCGAGTCTAACCATACCAAAATGACTAAATTCCAATAACAATTCAACCCTCAAATCCTCAAATCTATCCATGAGGGTTTTTCAAATTTTTCCAATTTTGTAGTTGTTGCTATAGGAGAGTCAATTTCTTTGGAGTCTTCTATTTTAAACCTTTTAAGCAACTCTTTCACATACTTCTGCTGATGGATCATAGTTCCACGTGAATTTTGTTTGATTTGTAAGCCTAAAAAGAAATTAAGCTCATCCATCATACTCATTTCAAATTCACTCCCCATTAGCTCTGCAAATTCTTTACTTAACTTATCTGTAGTTGCTCCAAAGATTATACCATTAACATATATTTGAAATACCAAGAGATCTTTACCTTTTTTCTTTCAAGAACAAAGTATTGTCAATTTTACCTCTCTTGTAGCCATGCTCAAGCAAGAATTTATACAATCTTTCATACCATGCTCTTGGAGCCTACTTGAGCCTATAAAGTGCCTTGTCAAACTTGTACACATGATCAGGGCATTCCTTGCTTTCAAAGCCAGGATGTTGCTTGACAAACACTTCTTTCTTTAGATAGCCATTTAGGAAGGCACGTTTGACATCCATCTGATGGACAGTGAATTCTATGTAAGCAACAAAGGCTATAAGGAGTCTAATTGCTTCCAATCTTGCAACTGGAGCAAAAGTCTTATCATTGTCTATGCCCTCCTCTTGACTGTATCCTTGAACCACCAACCTTACCTTGTTCCTTGTAACTGTTCCATCTTCATCAAGTTTGTTTCTGAAGACCCATTTTGTACCAATTACTGATCTATCCTTGGGTCTTGGTACCAGATGCCAAACTTGACTTCTCTCAAATTTGTTAAGTTCATCTTGCATTTCATTCACCCAGTTTGCATCCTGCAAAGCCTCAATAACATTTTTAGGTTCAATAAGAGATTAAAAAAGCATCAAAAGCACAAAGGTTCTTCAAAGAAGATCTGCTTTTGATTCTAGAGTTTGGATCAGTGATTATGTTCCCAATGGGATGAGAACTTTGATACTTGTAAGGTTTCACAACCAGCTGGTTTCCATTAGATGTTCCTTCAATGTTTTGTTGTTGAGGAACAGGTTCATGGACAGGTTCCCTCGAGGTTTGAGGATTAGTTCCTCTCTGTTCAGTTCCCCTGTCATGTTGCCCTGGGTGGAAGGACTTGTTCCATTACCTGTTCCTTCCTCTAGTGCATCTTCAGTCTAGGTTGTGGTTTCATTTGAGTTACTTACGAGCCCAATTGCTTCATCATCCCACTCATGCCTCTCAGAAAGAATGTTAGTTTCATCAAAAACCACATGTACACTTTCTTCTACACATATAGTTCTTTTGTTATAAATCTTATAAGCTTTACTATGTGAAGAATATCCCAAGAATACTCCCTCATCAATTCTAGGATCAAACCTACCTAGGGAGTCTTTTCCATTATTGTGCACAAAGCACTTGCATCCAAATGCCCTAAGATGGGATATATTTGGTTTTCTCCCTTTAAGTAACTCATAGGGAGTCTTCTTAACAAGATATCTAGTCATTCACCTATTTATGATATAGTATACAGTGTGTACAGCTTTTGCCCAGAAACTATGGGGTAATTTACTAGCAAGTAGCATAGTCCTAGCCATTTCCTCCAATGTTCTATTCTTTCTTTCAACTCTACTCCATTTTTGTGGAGTCCTAGGATCAAAAAAGTTATGATCTATGCCATGATCATCACAAAATTCAGCAAATTTAGCATTTTCAAATTCAGTACCATGATCAGACCTAATGATGCAAGTTGATTACCTAGTTGTTTCGGAGTTTTTCTAACAAATGAAGTGAACATGTCAAATGCTTCATCTTTAGATGTTAAAAATAGTGTCCAAGTAAACCTAGAGTAATCATCAACAAGCACCATAATATATCTCTTACCACATCTGCTCAATGTTTCCATTGGTCCACAAAGATCCATATGGACCAGTTCCATCGTCCTGGTAGTACTTACCATTTTCTAGCTTTTGAAAGGGGATCTTACCTTCTTTCCCCTTGCACAAGCCTCACAAAATTTATCTTTCTTGAACTTAATGTTAGGTAGCCCTGTCACCAAGTCCTTGGAGACTAGTTTGTTGAGTTGGTTTAGACTGGCATGTCCAAGTCTCTTGTACCTAGGGAGGCGATCATTATCCAACACACTTAAGAAAGTGAGTTCATTATCTGCAAGTGTAGACAGATCTACCACATATATGTTATTCACTCCTTTTTCCTGCAAAATTATCTTGTTAGTGGCAAGATTTATCACAAAGCATTTTGTAGAGGTGAAGGCTATCATGTTACCTCTATCAAACAATTGTGATACAATTACTAGACTGTACTTCAGTCCATCTATCAAGTAGACATTCTCAATAGAGTGAGAATCATACTTACCTACCTTTCCAACTCCAATGATTTCACTTTTTTCATTTCCAAATGAGATATTACCTCCTTTAAGGTCCTCAAGTGAAAGGAACTCGTTCTTGCTTCCTGTCATGTGCTTTTAATATCTACTATTCATGTACCATATTTGGCTGCTCCCCTTCACTTGTACCTACAAAAGGAAATCAGGGATTAGTCTTAGGAACCAAACTAGTTTGGGTCCCTTTCTATAGGCAAAAAAATAAATCAAATTCTTTTTAGCCCAACTTGGCAACCTATTTTTCCCTAGAACAAAATTTTTGTTCTTTTGACTTACTTTCTCTTTTGCAGTGCATTCACTCTTATAGTGACCAGTGTTACCACACTGTGTGCAAATCTTGTTCTCAAGGAGTGTGAGGTACTTGTTTTTAGGATCCCACTTAGGTGCAGAGTTTCCAAAGCCAAGTCTTCTTCTATTGCTACTATGATGTTCTTCGAGCCATGAAAGTGCATAAGAGGACCTGTTCTATTTTTCAAGTTATGTCTAGCTCATGCTTGACTTGTTCATATCCTCCTTTAAGACTCTTACCAGTTCATCCCTCTTATACAACTCATCTTTCATTTTTCCTACATTTTCTTCTAAAGTGAGTTATGTGTGATCAACTATCTTTTTGCATGTTCCTAATTTCAATTTTAGATTTTCAGATCTAAGTTCTAGGACAATTGTATCAAGTGCATGAACCTGGTTATTCAACACAGTATTTTCAGTTTCAGTTTCACAAGCCCTAAGTTCCAGGTTTTTGCACTTAGCTTTCAAAATCACACATTCTTTTGACAGTTGTTCCTTTTTATTATTCACATCCTCGGATTCATCAATTAGTTCTAGTAATAACTCAGATAATCTTTCTTTAGACAAAAATTTAATCTTGTCTTTGAGATGAAGGACACTTACCTCAGTTTCTTCATGAAATTCTCCAATAGCCATTAGTACTCGTTCATCATCATCATCATCATCTGAGCTTTCATTTGAACTTTCTCCTCAAGCAGCGACCATAGCCTTGGTTGATCCTTTGTTATTGCCTTTCTTGGGTTGAACATGTTCCTTCTTCCTGTTTCTTCGTTCAACTCTTTTTTCTTCCATTCAATTTCCCACAAAGGACAATTTCTGATCATGTAATCAGTCTTTCCATACTTGTAGAAACCATCATTGGTTTGCTTCTCCGGAGCTCTTGCCTTGATATAGCTTTCACTTCTTAACAAACCCTTTCCTCTTCTTAGGTACTTCTTGAAGTCTTTGGTGATTATTGCCATTTCATCATCTTCTAAATCAAAACCTTCAGTAATTCTGAGTGCCAAACTCCTTTCCTTCTTAGATACATCCATTTTCATGGTTTGTCTCCTAAGTTCATAGGCAGTGAGAGTGGAAATATTCTTTGATTCCTGGATGGCAATGATATTACTAAGTAATTGGCAAGACCCTAGTGAGTATTTTCTCAACTCTTTCTTCTTCAGGGATAATCCTTCCAAGAGATTTTAGTTCATTTGTCAATGAAGTAAACTTTGTGTATATCTCCTGAATGGTTTCTCCATACTTCGTAGCAAAGTTCTCATACTGAGAGTACAGTAGAGTTCCTTTAGATCTCTTCACCTAAGTTATTCCTTCATAGGCCACTTGTAGGATGTCCCAAATTTGCTTAGCAGTAGAACAACCTTGGATTCTATTGTACTCATTTGGACCAAGTCCACAAATAAGCCACTTCTTGGCTTTGACATTCTTTTCCCATTTCTTCAGATCTTCAGCATTGCAATCAGCTTTTGTCTTTGGCACATCTACTCCTTTAGCATTTTTCTTCAAAGTAGCAGTGGACCATCAATGACAATGTCCCATAGCTCATAGTCTTCTCCCTGTATGTGATCTCTCATTCTTGACTTCCACCAAGAGTAGCACTGGCCATTAAAGAGTGGTAGCCTAGCAGTGGATTGTCCTTCCCAATTTTCAGGTGATGCACTCATTTTGATCTTCTTGTTAGCCTCTTCAAGGATAATCCGCTCTGATACCAATTGATGTTTTGTACTTCAATACCACACAAGATGCAGGAGGGTGATTTGTGTGGTGTTCAACTTTTCGCGTACACGGATTATAGAAGGACCCTGTTCTTCTATGTGTTCCTTATACCACAGTTGCAGAATAATAAATACAGAAAGTAAAGAACACAAGTATTTTTACGTGGAAAACACCTGGCTCAAAAGGTGAAAAAAATACGACCTACTACCCAGTAGGATTTTTTTTCAACACTTCACTAAATCACTGAACCAAAAACAGTGTTTACAAAACTCTTGTAAACCTAAGAATTACCTCTAACCCTTTGTGGCAACCAGCCTCAGGTTGTTGCGACAATTTCAAGTTAACTCTAACTTGAACAATACACTCAGAGTACCTAGAACAAATGCTTCTAGAAAAAGCTGAAAGGTACAACTCAAAAGCCCTACTATAGTGAAACTAGAATAAAAGATAGACACCTGGAACTAGTTCTTCTATCTCGTTCATGTAGCTTCAGGTTCGCACACTTGAATCACACAGGAATTGCTTGCAAAATGCCTTGCTATTTTGCTCTCAATTCTTGCTTAACTTCAGCATTTGTGCGTGTAAAAGAGAACAAATGGATATATAGCGTTCTAATGATATACTCTTGGTGGAAGAGTTCTAGTTATTTTCAACTTCTAACTTCTCCCTTATCTATGATAGAATTCTCTTCGAGTAAGGAGTCCTACACCTTATCAATTATGCAACATTTTCGTTCATGAGATATTAGATATAACCGATTAAGCTTATCTCCTTCACGTGCATGTCTTGTGCTTGAATCTATCCGTGTCTGTGTACATTGTGTATGGAACTGGTTCATGTGTGCGTTCCTTTGTCAATCATCAAAACAAACTTAGATCAGCACTATTTGAAGTAAATAGGTCGATTTTAACAACTCTGTAAGTAGTAATTGTTAAAAAGGTGCTTAAGATTAGTCAGTTCCATTAAACTAACATGTTATAGTTGGGGGAAAAAACGTTGATTTCTTTTATACATTAGTCAAACACCAATTACAAGTAGTATAAGCTATAAAAATAAAAGGATGGAAATTAAATCAATCATTGTGGGGTCAATATAAGAAATGAAAAAATCAGTCATGACAAAAAGAAACACGATAACTATTTGCATTGTCTTTCTTTCGGGAACTTACAAAATGTTATTTTTCCAGGGAGTCTTTGTTATAAAAATCAAAGCCGAACTATCACTGGAAATTATGTATTTTGCTCGTGAAGCTATAGAGAAATTTTGAAAGCCGTTTTGAACCTTAATATGGACTAACCAATTAACTCAAATCACCGCACCCCCAACCGCTTAAGCTAAAAATAGCTGGTGGAGGTATAATATATACATAATTCATGTATTATATGTGTATAATCGTGTTTAATAAATGTATATGACTAAAAGAAGTAAACAGTAAATATAGTTGATTATTTGTGTAAAGATTCCTGAAAAGTTGCACCATTGAACACTTGGACAATTTCAAGCCCTTCCCTTAATATGGGGTCCAAAGTAAGATGCTTTGACATGGCAAAGGCCCAAAGCACAGCTGCTTACAGTTAGGTGTTGTTTGGTACAATGGTGGGATATCCATGGGATTAGTTATCCCACCTTCTATATGGGATAACACTAATCTCACCATTTTAGTGTAAAAGTTATCTCCGGATTAGCTAATACGCCAAATCAAACATAGGATAAAGTTAATCCCAAATTTTATCCCGGGATTATTATCCTTGTCCCTTATACCAAACGACCCCTTACATATGCTACAATTGAGGATGTTGTGAACTAGATGGCTCAATATTGTGCAAAATATGGAAGTTCTTGCCAGCATCATCATTCCTGAGAGTAATGGCATAGTAATTTTAGGTTTTAATAAGGAGGTTTAACGAACCCAAAAAATAATCAAAGGTGCAATGCAAACTCATTCAAGCGTTTATATGTTGTTGCCCATTATACAAATTTTCAATTTTGGTTTGATCTCTAACATCAAGGATGGGATGTATACTAAAAAACAATTCTTCTTGGCTAGCCATTAACTCAATTAAGTCATTCTTTTAGTTGCGATGGTGCATGTGTCAGCTTGTTCGTACCTAGATTTAGTTATTCATCGGTGCATGCTACCTCCACCAGTATAAGTATCGGCATTACTCAATTGACTCGCATTCCATTTGTTGTATGCCAATCCATCTGGCTGGATCATGCACCAGCTTATATAACAAAGAATGGCAAGTTCTTGCAATGATTAGAAATGATTTTTAACAAGTGGTTGCCAAGAAAAAAGAAAGAAAAAAAAGAAGGCAAGTTCTTGCAATTGAGGGCACCCAAAGTCCGACCCAGCGGTAAATGAGGTGGGATAAAAATCATGGAGACCAGAGCTCAATTCAGAGCAAATACAAAAAAAAAATTATAAATATTGATGCATACGAGTTACCTGGTACCTTGGTTAGTAGGAGATAGTAGGCGGTGAAATAGTCGAATCGCATGCAAGCTCCCCAGACACCATCGATATAATAAAGACAAGTGCTTAGTGGTAGAGGGGTGATTAATTTGCCCGGAGCAGCTGGTGCAGCTCATGACTCACTCCTCAAACCTATTCCATCTCAAGTTCCTTCAATATATTTGAAAGCATAGAAATGACACTCTTTACAACAACAATAACGTAGTGGAATCCATAAGTGGGGTCAGAGGAGGGTAATATGTATGCAGACCTTACCCCTACCCTGGGGATAAAGAGGTTGTTTCCGAAAGACCCTCGACTCAAGAGCAAGAATAAAAACAGGTAAATATCAACAACAAGCAGGAAAATGCAACCAATAATGTATGAACAGAAATGACACTCTTTACATTGAGCAAAAAACAAATGTTCCATTGCCAGAAACTCAGAATGTAAAGCTTTAGAAATGCAAATACCAGAGTCTACTAAGAATTGAACCTCAGCTTGGACTTCCCCAAATCATACGTGAATCAAATTTGTAAAGTTATATAACCAATTAACCATAATGCTAAACTAATTCACTTAGTTTACCTATTAGAAACAAAATCTGCCATTATAAATCTTCATTATCCAAGATCAATGAAGGCGAAAAATTAAACTAAGCAAGCCATAAATAAGCAAAGAGTGACAAGCTGCATCACCCTAAATCCATCCAAATGAATCAGAATAAAGGATCAAATTACTACAATTTTGTGAGAATCAAGAATAGAAAATCAAGAATTATACCATATAGAAATGAGCTCACAAATATGAACTTGCTCACTACTAATAAGATCAATATCTCCATTCTCCATTCTCCCCTACACAGAACACACCAAGTCAATTGTTAACTTGTTCAGTTGAAGTGCAAGCAATGAAGTTAGTTAATACTTCAGCATTTACAAAATCATAGAACAACAATCAAGAAAATCTTTCAGCTTTGAAACACTAAATCAATTTTAAGAATCCAAAATCTAGTACAAGATAAAATTTCATTAGCTACCAAGAAATCCAAAGGATCCACAAGTCAGATCAGAATCTGATACCCAAAAATTTTCATTTTTCTCCATCTATTCATTGATCCAAAATTCAATACACTTAATAACATATTCAAAATTCCAGAAACACAAAAAATTACTCAACCCCAGAAAATATCAAAAAGATATACTTTAGCAAATTAATACCTCTAAAGAAAAGATCATCTAAGATCTTGAAATAAGAAGATAATTAAAAAAAAAAGTTTTTTCAAGACCCCAATTGCTCACAAGTCTTTTTAGCAGATCTCTGAAGTCTTTTGCTTTTGGGTTTAGGTTTAGATGACTGAATCAGCACAGAATCTTGATACTTAGTAGGAACACTTTTCAATCTCTGCTTCCTTTGTTGCCTTTTAGGCAATTCACTGCCTTTAAAGTTGATCCCAGCTATAAAAAGACTGTCAAAGCTGATAATTCTTCTTCTCCTCCTAGTAATGACTCTTTTCTGAATGTAAGGGACACCCACAACAGAACCAGCAGTGACTAAATGAATGGCTTTGACAAGCAGATCGAGGCCTTGACATCTGGTAGTAGTACAAGTTGAAGTTGAAGTTGTTGAAGGTGTTGAGGAAGATGAATCTGTAGATGAAGCTAAAGAATTGTTGGTTAATGAGGAAAAGCTGTATGAAGAAGATGAAGATGATGAAGAAAGGGATGAGGAAGAAGGTGAAGAAGATGAATTGGGTGTGGATTTTCTGATCCTCATTTCTTGAAATTTGGATCAAGAAAGTGAAAATGGATTGTGGAAATTTTGAGGAGTTTGTGAAGAACTGTAGAAGATGGAGAAACAGGGGAAGTAAGGAGAGGGAGGGAGAGGAGAGGAGAGGGGTGAGGGGATGTCACAAGAAGGAGAGGTTATATTGGGATTTGGGTTTACAATTTTCTTGTGTTGGTGTAAATTACAGCAGTCGTCGACTATGGTCATTGGTCTCTTTTTTTTCTCTCTACTTTTTTTACTATTTCTTTTCATCCAAAATAAGTGTTGTTTAAGTCAAATTAATTTGGGTAAACCTTTTAGGAAATCAAAAAGTCCAAATATACCTTGTAATATAAGAAAAGGATTAAATATATCTCTCCTTATACTTTGAGTTTAAATATACCTCACCTCAGCGCCCCTAATCCATTTTATTCCTCCACTCTATTTATTTTTTCACCACTAAAATTTTCTTCCCCTCCGCCACTATTACCATCATAACCCTACCATGAACAATATTGAATTTTCACCATACTCATATTGTTCAGATACTCCGCTTTGACCTGAGTTGACTAGCTGAAAATTCAATATTGTTCATGATGATGGTAATGGTGGCAATGGGGGTGGAGGGGAAGGAATTTTAGTGGTGGAAGAAAATATAGGGGAAGGGTAAAATGGGTAAGGGGCGCTGAGGTGGCATGCCACGTGGCATCTACCTCATCAGATGTCGGTGCCACGTAGGATTAGATGTACATCTTGGACAAATTTAACGGAAGAAGGGTATATTTGAACAAATAGGGTAACAACATGGGTATATTTGGACCCAAAGTATAATGAGGGATATATTTAAACTTTTTCTTACAGTACAAGGGTATATTTGGTCTTTTTTTGTTTATAACAACATACTCAGTATTATCCCACACCGTGAGGTCTGGGGAGGGTAGTATGTACGTAGACCTTACCCTTACCTTGTGAGGATAAAGAGGATGTTTCCAATAGACCCTCGGCTCAGGAAAGTATAAGCACCACATTAATGAAAATATAGACAAAAAGGGACAGTACCAAAAAGACATATAAAAGCAGAATAAAAACAACAAGACAGTAAGGTGATCAGCGATGAAAGAAAATAACGGTTAGTCATAAAAACGTACTACCAACAGAATGCGAGACTGCGTGCCAATACTACTGTTATGAACACTCTAGACTACCTACTCTACTACTCTAATCCACGACCTCCATACCTTTCTATCAATGGTCATGTCCTCGGTCAACAGAAGTTGCGCCATGTCTTGCCTAATCACCTCTCCCCACCTCTTCTTTGGCCTACCTCTACCTCTTCGTAGGCCCTCTAATGTTAACCTCTCACACCTTCTCACCGGGGCGTATGTGTTCCTCCTCTTCACATGACCAAACCATATTGTCGGCCCAAGGGTAAGGCTGCTAAAGCAGCTGCTTTGGGCCTCATAATTTTTGGGGGCCCAAATTTTTCTAATAGGTTATATATTAATTTATTTTTAGAAGAATATTTAATATTTTAAGTGAGAAAGTATAAATTTTTATAGTAAAAAAGTAGGATTAAATTGTTGATCATAAATTGAGAAAAATATCTTTTTGGGAATCACTCTCTAGACCATAAATTGAGAAAAGATTTGATTATTAATTCATAACTCAAAAAAGGTTCAAACCTTAATACTGTCCCACAACGTGTATATCTCAAGAGAAATTAAATGGATTAGATAAAATTATTAATAACTTTGCATATGAAAAATTAGAAATACATAATTTAAATGAAATTATATATGAATTTTTTCTTTTATATATTATAAAAAAAAATGCCCTCATTAAAGTTTTGCTTTAGGCCTCCATATTTATTGAGTCGCCCCTGCCAAACTATCTAAGTCGCGCTTCCCGCATCTTGTCCTCAATAGGGGCCACACCCACCTTATCGTGAATAACCTCATTTCTGATTCTATCTAACCTGGTGTGCCCGCACATCCATCTCAACATCCTCATATCTGCTACCTTCATCTTCTGCACATGAATGATCTTGACTGGCCAACACTCAGCCACATACAACATCGTTGGTCTGACCACCACTCTGTAGAACTTACCCTTAAATTTTGGTGGCACCTTCTTGTCACACAAAACACCGGAAACGATTCTCCATATCATCCATCCCGCCCCAATACGATGGGTGACATCTTCATCAATCTCCCCATCTCCCTGAATAATAGACTCAAGGTACTTAAAACTCTCTCTCCTAGGGATGACTTGCGAGTCCAGCCTCATCTCCCCTTCCCCTCCTTGAGTCTCGCCACTGAACTTATACTCCAAGTATTCTGTCTTGGTCCTGCTCAACTTGAAACCTTTAGATTCCAGGGTCTGCCTCCATACCTCTAATTGCGCGTTCACACTGTCTTGCATCTCGTCAATCGATAATACAATATCATCTGCAAATAACATACACCACGGCACCTCCCATTGGATGTGGCGCGTCAGTACGTCCATCACCAGAGCAAACAAAAAAAGGTTGAGTGCTGACCCTTGATGCAACCCCATCATAACCGAAAAATGGTCCGAGTCCCCACCCACTGTCCTCACTCGAGTCTTTACTCCATCATACATGTCCTTAATCAACCTAACGTAGGCAACCGGTACACCTTTAGCCTCCAAACATCTCCACAAAACTTCCCTCGGAACTTTATCGTACGTCTTTTCTAAGTCGATGAACACCATATGCAAGTCCTTCTTTCTCTCCCTATACTGCTCCATCAATCTCCTAACAAGGTGGATGGATTCGGCAGTCGAACGCCCCGGCATAAATCCGAACTGGTTCTCGAAAATAGGCACACTCTTCCTCACCCTTAGCTCTACCACTCTCTCCCAGACTTTCATAGTATGGCTAAGCAGCTTGATACCCCGATAGTTATTGCAATTTTGAATATCACCCTTGTTCTTGTATACAGGAACCATCGTGCTCCGCCTCCACTCTTCGGGAATCTTATTCGCTCTAAAAATGATATTAAATAATTTAGTGAGCCACTCCAAGCCTGTTTTGCCTGCTCTCTTCTAAAACTTCATCGAGATTTCATCCGGCCCGGTCGCTTTGCCCTTGCTCATCTTACGCATAGCCCCCTCAACTTCATCAACTCTAATCCGCCTACAATACCCAAAGTCACAACGACTCCCGGAGAGTTCCGAATCACCCAGTATAATGCTCTTATCCCCCTCCTCGTTCAAGAGACTATGGAAGTATGTCTGCCATCTCCGACGGATAAGCCCCTCATCCAACAAAACTCTACCTTCTTCGTCCTTGATGCACTTCACTTGGTCCAAGTCACGCGCCTTGACTAACCTGAACAACCTCTTATCCCCACCTCGGCTCTCGAGTTCCTCATACAAATGACTAAAAGTTGCAGTCTTGGCCGCCGTAACTGCTAGCTTTGCCTTTTTCCATTTTGGAAAATAAAAAGGCATTAATTATTCGAAAGAGAGGTAAAGTACAATATTATTATAATTGATACTCCACTATTAAATGGTTTGTGTGTCAAATACTTAAACGACATTTGGATGGAGTTGAGGGGCAAAAGAGGCTTAGTAAATGGAAAGAGAAATAAGAATTTTAGAGAATAGAATAGAAATTGGTCTTTAGACCCGTGGTGTAGTCCCGGACGTATTCGGTAGGATCTTCCTATATGCTTTTTGCGTTGCTCTACGATATGCTATTTTCGCAAATGGTTGTTAGGAAGAAACTCAACAATGGTGCTACTTGTTTGTGAAAGGACCAACCTGATGGTTCTTCTAAGCGCCATGAGTTTAGCTTAAATAAAGAAGTGATGATTCATATAATCGACCACAACTTGTTTAAGACCGAGATGTAATTGCTATTCTTATACTTGTAAGCACTACCTAGGGCAGTCCTCTGTACTTGTGTCATGCCATCTGAGGTAACGGCTGTGTGAGAAAATGGTGTAGTTCGACACTCATTCCTTCTGGCCATTATCGATTTAAATTGATAAGACAACTAATGTGGCAGTCCCCTCCAAGTTGTGTTCGTGCATAGTAGGTCATCGTTATGCAATGAAATCCAACCAATGTCTGCTTACACTGAAGATTATTTTGAAAGACAAACTTATTTCAAGTTGATGCACAGTTAATTGAATTTGTATCGCAGTAAGGTTTTTCATTGTTAAAAGACCATGATAACAATCTCTTTCATTAAAGCAGATCTTGTTAGTTTGATGTTCATTGCTGTAAGGTCTAACCAACAATGCAAAAAGTGTTCTTTGCTTGATATAATTCTGGTTTTCTCGTATTATTTAAGAGTATTCCTTTAGCAAGAAATGGTTCTTTCAGCTACTGACTCGAGTATAACACTATTTTCATTCACAAACTTCATAGCAATGGCAGTCCTTTTATGACCAGAACACAGAATTGTCAAGAATAATTTCCTTGGGAAAAACTACCTACCTACTAATAATATTTTTCTAGGATACCTACCAAATCATCCATATGTACTCATAGTAGCCGTGCATCTACACCGCACTGCATATTCAAGCTACAAAAATTTCTTTCTGAATCAACATTTAGTAAACTTGCTCACCAGCTGAGATTCAAATGACATTAGGGTTTGACTTCTGAGTAGTTTTCTTTTCAACCTAAGAACGAAGGTGCAGGAAATCCCATTCGGCTTCGATTATATGGCATCAAGTAGGAACCTGAAAGCAGAACAAGGTTATATCCAACTTGAAATCCTATAGTTATCATTCTGAAGGCACTACCAGTATGCGGAAGATTTGGTACCTTTCCATGAGCTGCTAAGCAAAAGTGATATAAGATCAAGTATGTCTATAATCAGCATAGCAGATTGCTTGTTCTGATAGTGAGTCTTATTTTGTTCACTCGCTTTGACCAACTAATCGTCCTTCGTAGGAAATAAGAATGAGCATTAAAATGTGTGCAGAAAGAAGAAAATATCTACATTGAAAAGAAAAAACTAACCTGAATTACCAACAACAATTGCTTAAGAACTTACAAAAAAAAAAACTGGTTCAGGATAATTCATGTAGTGAGTGTTAAAGCCGGGGCCTTTGTGGTCTGATCAACAGATTCCAGTCCTGGGAACTGCCCTATGTCATGTCCTCCAAGTGGCTTATATTCATCGTGCAAACCAACAGCAAACTCATCTGAGCACGGTCCACCTTGTTCGAAGTAATCTGCAATCTGTAGGGAAGGCCCGACGACAGTCAGCATTTAAAACATATAACAAGTTTGGGATTAACCTTTCTGCTTTAAACATCACAGTAAATTCCCCGGTCATCAATGGGACGAGTACCCCGTGAAAGAAGCAAACATTAGTCTGATCTCTATTTTATCATAATAAGAGTAAGCCAATAAGCAGAAAGAGACGGTAAGAACAAGGAAGTTCAGAGGGATTACATGATCAGCAAGAGCTATGCCACTTATAGCTGCAGCTTCTAAACTTGAGCCAAGCAGCCAGTCACCACATATACCAGCTCTTCCTTGAGGATCAAAGATGCATGGAATTCCAGGAGTGTTGGTTGGAAGAGCTGCACCCCTGCAAAAAAAGTAAAATAAACCAGTCTAATATGACTACAGATGGATATCAGGAAAGAATTTCTTCTGCAATAGATTTGGTAAAAAGCTAAGTGGAAAAACCCTGAAAAGGAAAAGGGAATAGTGGCATTGACGGGATTGGCTCATTCAATTTCTAAAGTAAAGCAACACACACAGATCTTAGAATACATAGTCAAATCTCCAAATTCAATTGTTCGAATCCAATTTTCATTCTAACATAGGAACAGCTAGTTTGCACGACATTTATGAATAAACGCCCTCAGTACTGCCCAGAGCTTGTATTTTCTTTTTGAGAACAGTTTCAACTATAAAATATCCAACATTCTTCAGGAACTATAATGCATCCGTGATAAGAAATACACTCATTGCTACAAACTTTAGCAGCTTCAGAAGAGAGACACCTACTAATCACACTCCACTCCCAACTTACACTTAAATGTTCACCAACTGTTGCTTAGACGCTTAGATTGAAATGGAAAATATATGAATTTGACAGATCAATAACCTCATTGAAATTATATTTGGAAATTTATGATCAATAACAATGAAGAGAAGTCTCTATCAAGTATCACCCTCAAAAATTATAGACAATATGTAGGAGGAGATAAAAAAATTCCATTTCAGAGAAGGTAATATAATTGAAGTGTTGGTGCATGTCATACAGAAAATTCAATTCCATTGATCCAGATAGAAGAAACTGAGAAGTGCTAAATGTGTCCTGAATAAGGATAAATTTGAATTGCTAGTGGTGCAGTATTTTTATGCCATAGTAACAGACACTAATGTGATAGGCCTCATTTCAGTTTTCCATTATGCACTAAGCATTTGAGACAATATGCATACATTCTGACTAGATTATTCAACATTTCTTCATACCATAGTTGTAATCTGGTATAAAATGGCCTTTGGAGTGAATTTTTTGACAGTCCTAGAGCCTTCTCAACACCCTCAAGCATAGCTTCCTTCACTCTCTCTGCCGTCGCAGCTGGAATACTTTCCTGCTAAACAAAATTTTATTATTCATGAGTATGTCCAATGGCGCCACTACACATGTGACATGCGTATGTGCGCACACACACACACACACCATAAGTAATCTATACATTCTTCACCTGAAAGTTCCCTCAGCAACCACTGTCCAGGTAATTCTTATGTGGCTGCTGATATAGCAATTTACGATAAATCAAAAAAATTTAACCATCTCTTAAAAATTGGCTCAGAACCAAGAATCCATAACAAACTTAAAGATCGGAAACACTTCAAAGCTTCAAACTAATACAGCTGTCAAGGGTCAAATATAATAAGCATGACTGAAAGGCAGGCCAATCCAACTGAATTAACCATTGACCAGCCATCACACCAGTCGATCTAGGGAGGAAATTCCTTAAGGAAAGAAGAGCATACCAAATAGTGAACTAGAGTTGGTACTTATGAGGTGAATATGGAGGTTTAGTGCTGAAGAGAATACTCTTTGAGATCAAATCCAATTGCACACTTTTGATTTCTTTTGAGTGTAAAATGGATTAAGTAAATGATGAGGAAAAACTAACAGATTTTATAGGTTACCTTGCACAATTAGGACCTATACTTGTGCTTTCAGGATAGATCAAAAAAGAAAAAGATGAACTAGATTCATTATTGATATACAACAACAACAATGACGACGACCCAGTAAAATCCCACAAGAGGGGTTTGGGGAGGGTAGTGTGTACGCAAACCTTACCCCTGCCCCGGCTCATTATTGATATCTACATAAAATTTAATGTTGGAATTCTTTTGGACTTTGGCCAAATCCAGGTAACATCCATAACCATGGGAATGATTGCTGAAGTTTTGCTATGACAAGGATATGATATCTTGCTGACCTAGATTAATAGAGTTCCACACTGACATGTTACACAGTTTGTTTCTTCAGAAACAGGGATTGTTAATAGCAGTTCCGTAACAGTTAACTGCTAGACAAACCTAGCCTATCCTGGTCAATTTCAAAGTGTGTCAAATGGAATGGTTTTTGATATTATTCTCAAACATGATTAATTCTTAACCCATGGTCCTCTAAATTAGCACTATTTGTTGACAGTTTGAACTTTGATCTAAGCATGGTGGACAGAGATATGAAAACACACTCATTTGCCAGTTTTTCCATGCATATGCAAAACCTTCACTCTGTTACCTGGTCCCTTTCAATCAATGAATAACTCATTAAATCCAATTTTTCCAACTATATAAACTAACCCTATTTACCATTACTTTATGGCTAAAGTGAAAGGTCAAGACAACAAAGCCGTTAGAGATATTTATAGTTTGAGCTCAAAATATTGTCACAGAAGAGACCTGGGGAACTTTGTTCTGCTTTCCAAATGCTGCAGTGCTGAAAAATGTCCAACATTGTGGACCACTATCTCTGCCTAAGAGTTTCTTAGTGTTGTTTGCCATCCATGAGACAGATTCAACTCCTTTTACAAAAGCCCCTTCAAAGGGAAGGGACTCTGCATTTAGTGCAGTAGGCAGAGGATCCTCAAATGCAGCAAGAAGAGCCCATATAGGACTGAGTTCAAGTCTCTGAGAGATATTATCAAAAACAAAATCATTAATTGAAATAATAAAATAGGAAAGAAGAAGAGAATCAAGTTACATATGCATTGATTTGAGAAGCCCAGCTAATATTTGCCAATACCTTCATTTGTCTTGCAATGAGAGGTAAGCCTGATGATGCGAGCAATCTATTTGCACATTTTCCTGGTGACATGTAAAACAAAATACATTTGTAGCCAAAGAGAAATCACAATTATGCAGAAGGTACAAGCAACTGTGCTTTCTCTAGTGGACTGGATGCATAAAAATAAAATTCCAAGAAACAACAGAACTTACAAATAAAGACGACGAAATCATCAAAAGATGCAGGACCAGATCAATAGCAGGATGCGTTGGCAGAGGTCACGCCCCCTCCACCTCCATATATAGTCTACTAGATTTTTTTTTTTATAACCATGGTATTCGGACCAGATTGCACGCATCTCGACTAATTCCATGGAATTAGTACTAGATATATTTTCTCCAAGGCTTTTTTATTTCCTTTCAATGGACTTAGAATTGGCCTGCCCCCAAGGCGAATTAAACATCAAAACCCATCTCGTATTTGCTTATATAAAATAAGGAAAATGTAAAAGGAAACGGAAGTGGATAGGTGGTGTTCTTAATTTTGCCTTAGGGTCTAATTTTGGAGGTTCTAGATTAGTCATCATTTAATTGATATATCATTTTCGTCTTGGTCTAGTCTTGAAACTGCTTAATGGTCCATGATCCTCGTTTTTTTCCATGTCAATATTTGTCTTATCTTTTGGGAGAGCGCTATACATGTTTTTGTACATGAATATTGGAATCAAGTTGAATCTAGGAATTCAATAAAGCTTTGTTCTTTCGAGGCTTTTTCTTCTTATGTTCCAATTAAATGCTGATGGGCTCAGTTCAACTTTTTATCATTAAAAATTTATTCTTCAAATCCTAATAATTATTTTATAGTAAATAACATTTTCACAAATTCCATGAGGGCCAACTTCTTGTAACGACCCGGCCGGTCGTTTTGAGAGTAATAGCCCCGATCCCCTGTTTACTGCTTCCCCCGTATCTTTTTCTGCTTATGTGACTTGCCGGGAGGTTTTGTTCGTGGTTTTGGAGTGTTTTGGGACACTTAGTCCCTAAAACGGAAGTTTAAGTCTTTAGGATTTTGACCGTAGTTGGAACTGTCAGAAGACGACTCCGGAATGGAGTTTCGTCGGTCCTGTTAGCTCTGTTGGGTGATTTTGGACTTAGAGCGTGTTCGGATTGTGTTGTGGAGGTCTGTAGCTAAATTAAGCTTGAAATGGCGAAAATTGAATTTTTGGAAAGTTTGACCGGAAGTGGACTTTTTGATATCGGGGTCGGATTCCGATTCCGGAAGTTGGAGTAGGTCCGTAATGTCAATTATGACTTGTGTGCAAAATTTGAGGTCAATCGGACTTGATTTGATAGGTTTCGGCGTCGGATGTAGAAGTTTGAAACTTTGAAGTTCATTAAGCTTGAATCGATGTGCAATTCGTGTTTTTAGCGTTGTTTGATGTGATTTAAGGGCTCGACTAAGTTCGTGTGATGTTTTAGGACTGGTTGGTATATTTGGTTGAGGTCCGGGGGCCTCGGGTGAGTTTCAGATGCTTAACGGATCGAAATTGGACTTGTGTGAGTTGCCGAAGCTTTCAAGCTTCTGGTGTAATCGCACCTGCGGTGAGGTGTCCGCAGGTGCGGATCCGCATGTGCGGAAGGAGGAGCGCAGGTGCGGAAGTGAGGAGGATCAGCAGAGTCCGCAGGTGCGATATTTTTCCCGCACCTGCGATAGCGCGGATGCGGATCATAGGTCGCAGGTGCGGGGGCAGATAGGAGTAAGTGGTTTGCGCAGAAGCGCTCATTTTTTCACACAAGTGGACGCGCAGGTGCGAGCCCAGACTCCGCAGGTGCGGAAATGCCCGGGCAGAACCTACTTAAGCGAGACTTCGAGATTTTTGGCAATTTTCATCATTTTGAGCTCGGACTTTGGAGGTTTTTGAAGAGATTACTGAGGTAAGCTTCTTGTATTCATTTTTCTTCAATAATGATATTTCCCCACTGATTTCCCGCCTAGTTGGTATGTTTTTTAGGTGAAATTTGGGAGTTTGAGGTTACGGATTTGAAAAGTGAATTTTGGGGATTTGAAGGGTCATTTGGTGTCGGATTTTAGCAAATTTGATATGGTTAGACTCGTGAGTGAATGGGCGTTCATATTTTGTGACTTTTACCTGATTCCGAGACGTGGACCCGGAAAGGCTAGACAAAACGATTTTCGAAATTTTTGTTAAAGGCTTGATTTCATTAATTAGATTAGTCTATTATAGTTGTATTTATGGTATGTAATTGTTTTTGGCTAGATTTGGGCCATTCGGAGTCGGATAATCGAGGAAAGGGTATTCTTACTAATTGATTGAGCTTGGTTCGAGGTAAGTGGCTTGCCTAACCTTGTGTGGGGGAAATCCCCTTAGGATTTGGTACTGTTGTGATATGTGAGCGTCATGTACGTAAGGTGACGAGTGCGTACACGGGCCATTTGTTGTAAAATCCGATTTTTACTGAGTAGTAACCTGTTTTTTAAACTTAATTGAGTTATACTAGCAAGTGTAGTTATCCTGTTTAGCCAATATCGCATGTCTACGTGCTTTAACTGCTTATTTGAACTCTGTGCAGCATGCCTAGTTGATTTCCTGTTTCTCCTTGACCTTTATCAGTCTTAACTGTAGAATTCTTGATGTTAACTGTTGTATTTATCGGTTTGAGCTGTGTGTTTACTTTTGAGACTACGAAGCGGTACCTCGGGAGTTCTCCCTGCATATTTACTTTTGAGACTACGAGGCGGTACCTTGAGAGTTCTCCTTGCATATTTACTTTTGAGACTACGAGGCAGTACCTCGGGAGTTCTCCGTGCACATTTACTTTTGAGACTACGAGGCGGTAACTCGGGAGATCCTCTGTTGTTTATTCCTGTGTGTTGCGCTGCTATTTTGCTGTGTTTTCCTTTTTGTTAAATTCCAGTCTCTTATTATATTGCTACATTCTCCTGCTTTATTTGTTATATACCAATGGTCCCTGACCTGATCTCGTCACTACTCTACCGAGGTTAGGCTTGGCATTTAATGAGTACCGTTGTGGTGTACTCATGCTACTCTTCTGCACATATTTTGTGTGCAGATCCAGGTGCTTCTTATCAGCCCCGCTACTAGCTGAGAGTGCTTGCTGTTGTACCGAGACTTCATGGTACATCTGTCGCGTCCGCAAATCTCGGAGTCCCACTCTATTCTCTCCTATGTCATTTACCTTCCGTGCTTCTTTTATTAGACTCTGGTGTATAGAGATACTAGTTTCCTTCTGTAGCTTGTGACTTATGATGTTCCGGGTTTTGGGAATATTGTGTATTACTAAAGTGTTGGTTATTGTAAATGTCGAGCGGCATTGTTACCAGTTATTTAATTATCTGTTGCAGTTAGTTGTTAAGTTTTGCTTCCATTTTTGTTATTTCCGCTTTTGTTAGGCTTACCTAGTCGTAGAGACTAGGTGCCGTCACGACGTCTTACGGAGGGAGAATTGGGTCGTGACAAGTTGGTATCAGAGCTCTAGGTTCATAGGTGTCGTGAGTCACAAGCCGGTTTATTAGAGTTTCACGGATCGGTACGGAGACGCATGTACTTATCTTTGGGAGGCTATGGAACTGTTAGGAAAAAATTCCATTACTTTGATTCCTTATCGTGCGAAAATTGTTGACTTCAAAAATTCTAAACTTCTGTATTCTATTCTCTCACAGATGGTGAGGACACGTACAGGCGGATCTGATGACCAAGCACCCGCGCCCCTTGCTAGAGCCGCGAGAGGCCGGGGCCGGGTAGAGGTCGAGGACGTCCACGCGGTGCAGCCAGAGCACCCGCACGAGCTGCCACAGAGGAGCCCCCAGTAGCTCCAGCTGGAGGGCAGACACCTGAGATACATGTTGCTACACCAACCCTCCAGGAGACTCTAGCCCAGTTTATGAGCATGTTCAGCACCTTAGCTCAGGCTGGATTGATTCCACTTGCTCCTGCCACATCTCAGGCCGGGAGAGGAGCACAAACTCCTGTCGCCGGTACTCCAGAGCAGCGGGCTCAGGTCGACCAGGTTCCAGAGATTATACCGATGCAGCCGGTAGCTCCAGCTCAGTCCGAGGTTAGGGCAGCAGTTTCTGAGGCAGAGCAGCTCAGACTTGAGAGGTACAAGAAGTACCACCACTCTACCTTCAGAGGATGCTCAGGGTTTTCTGGAGGAGTGTCACCGTATTCTCCGTACTATGGGCGTAGCGGAGTCGAGTGGGGTTTCTTTTACTACATTCCAGCTTAGAGGAGCAGCCTATCAGTGGTGGCGTGCTTATGAGTTGGGTAGTCCGGTTGAGGCAACTTCACTTACATGGACTCAGTTCTCGGACATGTTCTTGAGGGAGTATGTTCCCCAGAGTCTCAGGGACGCATGGCGGGCGGAATTTGAGCAATTGCGCCAGGGTTCTATGACTGTGTCAGAGTATGCAGTTTGCTTCAGTAATTTGGCCCGACATGCACCAGCCTTGGTTGCCACAGTTCGAGAGAGGGTTCGTCGATTTATTGAGGGACTCCGCCCCGGTATCAGGCTTAGCATGGTCCGGGAGTTGGAGATGGATATTTCTTACCAGCAGGTTGTGAGTATTGCCAGGAGATTGGAGGGTATGCTTGCTCGGGAGAGGGAGGCCAAGAGGTCTCGAGAGTTTGGCACTTATAGTGGTACTCGTGCCCCAGCTGCAGTTCGCCATGGTAGGGGCTATGGAAGTCGTCCCGTTCATTCAGCTCTTCCAGCAGCCAGTGGTATTCCGGTCCCTTCTAGGCCCCAGGAGCCTTATTATGCACCGCTAGTATCTAGTGCGCCTCCTGCACAGGGTGCTTTTAGCGGTCAGTCCAGCAAACATGGCCCGAGCCAGTCACAGCAGCCACGCCCTCCGAGAGCTTGTTTTGAGTGTGACGACACTCGCCATATGGTGAGGGATTGCCCCAGACTTAGGAGGGGTGCACCTCCACAGACTTCTCAGCTACCGCGCGCTCCACCGGATCCTCAGGCTATGATTACAACACCAGCTACCGCCCCACCTGCTCCGTCAGCTCGAGGTGGAGGTCGGGGAGGTCGAGGTCGCCCTAGAGGGAGAGGCCAGGCCAGATATTATGCTCTTCTTGCTCGTACAGAGGCAGTTGCTTCCGACTCTGTCATTACAGGTATTGTTCCGGTTTGCCATAGAGATGCGTCAGTTTTATTTGTCCCAGGCTCCACTTATTCCTATGTGTCCTCTTATTTTTTCCCGTATTTGGGCGTATCTCGTGATTCTTTGAGCTCTCCTGTTTATGTGTCTACACCTGTGGGAGATTCTCTTGTTGTGGACCGTGTGTATCGGTCGTGTTTGGTTGTTCTTAGTGGTTTTGAGACCAGAGCCGATTTATTATTGCTCAGCATGATAGACTTTGATATTATTTTGGGCATGGACTGGTTGTCGCCCCATTATGCTATTCTTGATTGTCACGCCAAAACCGTGACGCTGGCTATGCCAGGATTACCGCGATTAAAGTGGAGAGGTACCTTAGAGTATACTCCCAGCAGAGTTATTTCATTTCTTAAAGCTCAACGAATGGTTGAGAAGGGGTGTGACGCGTATCTAGCTTATGTGAGAGACGTCAGTAGTGATACCCCTACAGTTGAGTCAGTTCCAGTAGTGAGGGACTTTCCGGATGTTTTTCCAGCTGATCTTTCGGGCATGCCGCCCGACAGAGATATTGATTTTGGCATTGATTTGTTGCCGGGCACTCAGCCCATCTCTATTCCTCCATATCGTATGGCTCCTCCTAAGTTGAAGGAGTTGAAGGAGCAGCTACAGGAGTTGCTTGATAAGGGCTTCATTCGGCCCAGTGTGTCACCTTGGGGTGCTCTTGTCTTGTTTGTGAAGAAAAAGGATGGTTCTATGCGTATGTGCATTGATTATCGCCAGCTGAACAAAGTTACAGTGAAGAACAGGTATCCATTGCCTCGTATTGATGACTTATTTGATCAGCTACAGAGTGCCAGAGTGTTTTCCAAGATTGACTTACGTTCAGGCTATCATCAGTTGAAGATTCGGGAGCCAGATACCCCGAAGACTTCTTTTAGGACTCGGTATGGTCACTACGAGTTCCTTGTGATGTCATTTGGGCTGACCAACGCCCCAGCAGCATTTATGCACTTGATGCACAGTGCCACAGTGTGTTCCGATCCTATCTTGACTGATTCGTCGTTGTGTTTATTGACGACATTCTGGTGTACTCCCGGACTCGGGAGGATCATGAGCAGCACCTGATGACTGTGCTTCAAGCCTTGAGAGAAAAGAGGTTATATGTGTGAGTTTTAGCTAGACTCAGTGGCATTTTTTGGTCATGTAGTATCGAGTGATGGGATCAAGGTGGATCCGAAAAAGGTTGAAGCAGTGCAGAGTTGGCCCAGACCGTCCTCAGCTATGAAGATCCGGAGTTTTCTTGGTTTGGCGGGGTATTACCGTCGATTTGTACAGGGTTTCTCATCTATTGCAGCACATGACCAGGCTGACCCAGAAGGTGCTCCCTTCATGTGGACAGAGGAGTGTGAGGAGAGCTTTCAAAAGCTCAAGACAGCTTTGACTACAGCCTCAGTATTGGTATTGTCTACAGGTTCAGGATCTTATACTGTATATTGTGATGCGTTGCGGATTGGTCTCAGCGCGGTGTTGATGTAGGACGGTAGGGTGATTGCCTACGCGCTCCAGACAACTGAAGGTGCATGAAAAGAACTATCCTATCCACGACCTCGAGTTAGCAGCTATTGTTCATGCCTTGAAGATGTGGCGGCACTATTTGTACGGTGTCCCTTGTGAGATCTACACTGATCACTGGAGTTTGCAGCATCTGTTCAAACAGAAGGATCTTAACTTGCGTCAGCGGAGGTGGTTGGAGCTGCTTAAGGATTATGATATCACCATTTTGTACCATCCCGGGAAGGCCAATGTGGTAGCCGATGCTTTGAGTCGCAGGGCGGAGAGTTTAGGGAGCTTAGCATATCTACCAGCAGCAGAGAGGCCATTGGCGTTGGATGTTCAGGCCTTAGCCAGCCAGTTTGTTAGATTGGATATTTCTGAGCCGAGTCGAATATTGGCTTGTGTGGTCTCTCGATCTTCTCTTTATGATCGTATCAGGGAGCGTCAGTATGATGACCCCCATCTACTTGTCCTTAAGGACACGTTTCAGCACGGTGATGCTAAGGAGGTCACTATTGGAGATGATGGTGCATTGAGGATGCAGGGCAGGCTATGGGTGTGAAAACCGGCCGGTCACCTTTTTTCTCAAGTTAAACACCTAGAACTTACACACAGACCTTTTAAGATATCTATACTTCTACTTTTTATTGTATAATGGAAACAATCTAAGAATGCCTCCACTCCTCATTGATTACGACATCATGATGACATATGTATTCCTCTGACACAATATGAGTAAAACCTCATATCATTTATTTTCAATGAAACAGGAAGATTAATTTACTTGATCACCAAAAAAAAAAAAAAAAAAACAGGGAGACAGTTTTATGGGAAACAAAGGTTTTTCTATTACATATAAGTTGAAAACCCGAAAACACACATAATATAGTGATAAGAAGTAAAATAATTTTATTGTGGACGAGAACAAATTGGTTTACTTCAACAACTCCTGACCATAGCAATGAGGAGGGAAGGCTATGAAATATAGGACAGGAAATAGGAGCATTTTGTCTTTCACCACCACCTCACTATTGTGCCCTTAGACAGAAGAAATGAAAGAGATAAACTAAATGAGGGTTTGATTTAGCATATTAAAAATTTGCTAATTCTTGCAAAAGAAAAGACTATCAAAAAGGCAAAACTACTAGAAAATTGAAAATAATTACCATTATGTGCAATGACAATTGCATCAAACTGCCCACAAGGCTTTTCCTTCTCACTCAAGTGCCCCTTGGACCCGTAACCCTTCCGGTTCATTGTTTACCTAGATGAACCCGGACCCGTTAAGCCCGGTTTGAAAAAATCGGTAACCGACCCGGATTGGAAACCGGCCGGTCACCTTTTTTCTCAAGTTAAACACCTAGAACTTACACACAAACCTTTTAAGATATCTATACTTCTACTTTTTATTGTATAATGGAAACAATCTAAGAATGCCTCCACTCCTCATTGATTACGACATCATGATGACATATGTATTCCTCTGACACAATATGAGTAAAACCTCATATCATTTATTTTCAATGAAACAGGAAGATTAATTTACTTGATCACCAAAAAAAAAAAAAAAAAAACAGGGAGACAGTTTTCTGGTTTTCTATTACATATAAGTTGAAAACCCGAAAACACACATAATATAGTGATAAGAAGTAAAATAATTTTATTGTGGACGAGAACAAATTGGTTTACTTCAACAACTCCTAACCATAGCAATGAGGAGGGAAGGCTATGAAATATAGGGCAGGAAATAGGAGCATTTTGTCTTTCACCACCACCTCACTATTGTGCTCTTAGACAGAAGAAATGAAAGAGATAAACTAAATGAGGGTTTGATTTAGCATATTAAAAATTTGCTAATTCTTGCAAAAGAAAAGACTATCAAAAAGGCAAAACTACTAGAAAATTGAAAATAATTACCATTATGGGCAATGACAATTGCATCAAACTGCCCACAAGGCTTTTCCTTCTCACTCAAGTGCCCCTTGGACCCGTAACCCTTCCGGTTCATTTTTACCTAGATGAACCCGGACCCGTTAAGCCCGGTTTGAAAAAACCGGTAACCGACCCGGATTGAAAACCGGCCGGTCACCTTTTTTCTCAAGTTAAACACCTAGAACTTACACACAGACCTTTTAAGATATCTATACTTCTACTTTTTATTGTATAATGGAAACAATCTAAGAATGCCTCCACTCCTCATTGATTACGACATCATGATGACATATGTATTCCTCTGACACAATATGAGTAAAACCTCATATCATTTATTTTCAATGAAACAGGAAGATTAATTTACTTGATCACCAAAAAAAAAAAAAAAAAAAAACAGGGAGACAGTTTTCTGGTTTTCTATTACATATAAGTTGAAAACCCGAAAACACACATAATATAGTGATAAGAAGTAAAATAATTTTATTGTGGACGAGAACAAATTGGTTTACTTCAACAACTCCTAACCATAGCAATGAGGAGGGAAGGCTATGAAATATAGGGCAGGAAATAGGAGCGTCTTTCACCACCACCTCACTTTTGTGCTCTTAGACAGAAGAAATGAAAGAGATAAACTAAATGAGGGTTTGATTTAGCATATTAGAAATTTGCTAATTCTTGCAAAAGAAAAGACTATCAAAAAGGCAAAACTACTAGAAAATTGAAAATAATTACCATTATGTGCAATGACAATTGCATCAAACTGCCCACAAGGCTTTTCCTTCTCACTCAAGTGCCCCTTGGACCCGTAACCCTTCCGGTTCATTTTTTACCTAGATGAACCCGGACCCGTTAAGCCCGGTTTGAAAAAACCGGTAACCGACCTGGATTGGAAACCGGCCGGTCACCTTTTTTCTCAACCCGGACCGGCCCGGCCCATCCGTTAAACACCTAGAACTTACACACAGACCTTTTAAAATATCTATACTTCTACTTTTTATTGTATAATGGAAACAATCTAAGAATGCCTCCACTCCTCATTGATTACGACATCATGATGACATATGTATTCCTCTGACACAATATGAGTAAAACCTCATATCATTTATTTTCAATGAAACAGGAAGATTAATTTACTTGATCACCAAAAAAAAAAAAAAAAAAACAGGGAGACAGTTTTATGGGAAACGAAGGTTTTTCTATTACATATAAGTTGAAAACCCGAAAACACACATAATATAGTGATAAGAAGTAAAATAATTTTATTGTGGACGAGAACAAATTGGTTTACTTCAACAACTCCTAACCATAGCAATGAGGAGGGGAAGGCTATGAAATATAGGGCAGGAAATAGGAGCATTTTGTCTTTCACCACCACCTCACTATTGTGCTCTTAGACAGAAGAAATGAAAGAGATAAACTAAATGAGGGTTTGATTTAGCATATTAAAAATTTGCTAATTCTTGCAAAAGAAAAGACTATCAAAAAGGCAAAACTACTAGAAAATTGAAAATAATTACCATTATGTGCAATGACAATTGCATCAAACTGCCCACAAGGCTTTTCCTTCTCACTCAAGTGTCCCTTGGACCCGTAACCCTTCCGGTTCATTTTTACCTAGATGAACCCGGACCCGTTAAGCCCGGTTTGAAAAAACCGGTAACCGACCCGGATTGAAAACCGGCCGGTCACCTTTTTTCTCAAGTTAAACACCTAGAACTTACACACAGACCTTTTAAGATATCTATACTTCTACTTTTTATTGTATAATGGAAACAATCTAAGAATGCCTCCACTCCTCATTGATTACGACATCATGATGACATATGTATTCCTCTGACACAATATGAGTAAAACCTCATATCATTTATTTTCAATGAAACAGGAAGATTAATTTACTTGATCACCAAAAAAAAAAAAAAAAAAGGGAGACAGTTTTCTGGTTTTCTATTACATATAAGTTGAAAACCCGAAAACACACATAATATAGTGATAAGAAGTAAAATAATTTTATTGTGGACGAGAACAAATTGGTTTACTTCAACAACTCCTAACCATAGCAATGAGGAGGGAAGGCTATGAAATATAGGGCAGGAAATAGGAGCATTTTGTCTTTCACCACCACCTCACTTTTGTGCTCTTAGACAGAAGAAATGAAAGAGATAAACTAAATGAGGGTTTGATTTAGCATATTAGAAATTTGCTAATTCTTGCAAAAGAAAAGACTATCAAAAAGGCAAAACTACTAGAAAATTGAAAATAATTACCATTATGTGCAATGACAATTGCATCAAACTGCCCACAAGGCTTTTCCTTCTCACTCAAGTGCCACGTCCCGTTAAATGGTTCAAGTGTACTTACCCAACAAGGGCGTACCACATTGACCAAAGAAGTCTGCCCAAACACATCAAACTTTTATAACATTGAGAGGAAATAGCACCCAAAAGAATGAATACATTTTTTCTCTGTCCATTATTCATACAAAGCATGCATTCTCAACAAACAGAACTGAAGGGAATGTTTGGCTTAGTTGAATGGATGCATTATGTGAAGAAAAATATTTAGTATAACACAAAAGGTTGTGCACCTGAGATAGTAATGAATCCGCAAGTGGGCGCATTCCATTGACCCCTATATATTTGGGAGGCGAAGAAGGAAATGGAACAAAATGCCCACCAAGTTCAAGCTCGCCAATTGTACCCTGCCATTCCCGAACCAAACCCCTCTTCAACCAGTCATCAACTAGCTCGACAAATTTCGGGTTGGTCACCGTGAAGAACTGAGCTGCATGGTCAAATATCAAAGGCTGATGATCAATCATTCTCGTTCCCATTCTTCCTCCCAACCCATGTATTCCCTAAAGCAACCGAACATAATAAGATACACCAGATGCATTCTTCTATTGTGCCTCATTATATAACTCTAACAAAAACTGTCAAAGATAAAGATAATCAACTGGACGGCACTAAATTTAGACTTCACCGATAAGAAACAATTTCCCAATAGCAACCGCTAAAATCTTCTGCTTGAGGATTATGCCATGTTGGACAGAGTAACAAGTAAAATTTTGCCATACACATTTAGAGAAAAAGAAATGGCTAAGATAGTAAATTTTTGATGAAAAACTGTTGAAAACAAATGCTTGCCAGCTGTAGTTTGTCTTAATGTTCAAAATTCAAGTGCATAAAAACATTAGGTAGTGGACAACCAAATCTTCGGATTCAATTCAATTAAGTACACTTCTCACTACATTTGTCTTTTTTTTGGCAATTTCCTATTTAAAAGTACTTATAAAGTAATCTTTTTTTTTCTTTTCAAATTACTTAAAGAAGACAACTTTATGCTAGTTTTGGATTCAATTTCATTTCAATACAGCTAAAAACTTCAACTATTACCTTCATGGTCGTGTTAAAACGAAATGGAAAAACTAAACCGAGATAGAGTTAGTACTATATGAAAGCGTCCTTTCAAGAGAATAAATTAGTTATTTTAACAGAACAGCTTCTTATTCTAACCCAAATAGAAAAATAGTAAAAAGGGGAAAGGGCATAACGAACCGTGTCAAAAACAGTGGAGCGAATGCCCCTTTTCTCCAAGTAAAGAGCACAGGCAAGGCCAGACATGCCACCTCCAATAATACCAACCACAGGATCTTCAGGAATTGGTTTAGTGAAATTAACTTGTTCTTGACTCAAACTTTTCTTCAGAGTTGATTTCCTTGAAGTTCCATATCTGGGTTTGTATTTTCCTGGACTTTTACTTCTTCTTTGTGTGGGATTCTTGGAATTTCCTATAGGTGATTTGTTGTTGGAGTTCATTTGAATGTAGGGAATTGATGAAATTGGGTTGGAGAATTTGGGGAAGAAAATGGATACATTTGGAGATTTGAGAGAATGGAGAAGGAAGGAAGAGGAGATGAGGGGGTTGTTGCTGCAAGCGCTGGTCATTGGAGGGAACAAACGAAGGGCTCAGATATCAGACAAGACAACATACGTAGGATAATGCTAATGTTATTACTCCTATTTATCTATGATGAGTAACTAATAGATTAAAATGGTATTTTAGTCCGTAAGTTTCTTATTTTGACTGTTTAGTCCTAAAAAGTTGACCTCTTTAACTCTCGTGCACCAATTCTAGGTGATAAAAGGTCAAATTTTAGGACAAACTTTATTAGTTTGAGCTGCAAACTGCTTTGAAAATACTATAGCGGCAAAACAGAAGAACCTTTTTTTTATCTACTGCACTTAGATTCGTAGTTTATTTGCTAAAGGTGCTCTTCTCTCAATGATGATTTGAGCATTTATTAAGCGAAGGCATGGAGATAAATCCTGGCTTTGTAAATTATATCTTGTTTAATCTATGTCAAGAAGAGGTTCGAGAATTTACTGCTACCTCGTAGGCAGATCTTTCATGATTTTCATTTACTTAATTGATGCTAAGCCACATCCTTAAGTGCACACTTTAAAAATACTTTGACCGGAAGTAATGTGGTTATTTTTGCGTATGCTCTCTTAATCAGTCCAATTCGAGCAATCTACACCCCCTTAATCCCTAGTCACATTTGCCATAATGAGAAGGCTATTTCCCTTGCCTTAAACATTGTAAGTGGAGCAGCTTCTCAGATCATACCTAACTCTGTTTGCAAAATTGAAGTTACTCACTCTCTCAACCATAGAGAAATCCAGTTTATTTTGATGATAAAGAAAGGCCTGTTGAGTAGCACTAACGATATTGACGAAGAGACACGCGGCAAGAAGAAGAATAAATTGAAAGACGAGAGATCATTTTTTACCTTTGAGTCTATAGCAGACAATTTTTTATAATGCTTGTACGACGGATTGTGGCCCAAAAAAACATATTAGTAAAAAGACTCAAATTTGTTATGAAAATAATTATTGTAGAAGTCAATTTATTACTTAGCTGTAGATAATTTTTCTGAAGAAAATTATCCATTTAGTACTCTGTTGAAGTTTATCTACAATCAGCTATTAAACAGGTAGGTTGCAAGCAGCTCAATGAAATAATTTGCAACAACTTCTTATTAAACAAGCAGGTTGCAAGCAGCTCATGCAGACAGCTTACAAGCAGCTAAAGAAAAGCCTTGCAGCTGCTTCCTGAAAAGCCTCGCAGTTGCTTCCTTTCTTCTATAAATAGAGGAGTTTTCAGTTCATTATGTACATAACTTTGAAGTTTAAATAATATATCAGTTTCTCCATATACTTGTTTTTACTTTATAGTTTTTATTTTATAACAGTCTTTACTTTATAGTCTTTATTTTTTAACACGTTATCAGCACGAGACTCTGCCATCTCGAGAAAATACTTTGAAAGTATCAGAGGTACGAACTTTCTTTTTCTAAATAATATCAAATCTTTATAAACTTGAGTTTGTAGTCCTGGATATATCGGGCAAAAGCTACATGTCTTGGGTGCTTGATGCCGAAATTCATCTTGATGTGATGGGTCTGGCAGACACCATCAAAGATAAAAATCAGGCATCAAACCAAGATTGTGCCAAAGCAATGATATTCCTACGCCATCACCTAGATGAGGGCCTGAATATAGAATATCTTACTGTTAAAGATCCAGTCATACTGTGGAATAATTTGAAAGATAGATATGACCACCTGAAGATGGTCGTTCTTCCACAGGCACGTTATGATTGGACTCATCTAAGGTTACAAGATTTTAAATCTATCAGTGAGTATAATTCTGCTATGTTCAGAATTATTTCCCAATTGAAACTATGTGGTGATAATATTACTGATCATGATATGTTGCAAAAAAATTTCACCACTTTTCATGCCTCAAATATGCTCCTGCAGCAACAATATAGAGAGATGGGATTCAAAAAGTATTTTGAACTTATCTCACATCTTCTTGTAACCGAAAAACATAATGGGCTATTAATGAGCCGACCTACTGGTTCTTGTCCATTCCCTGAAGTGAATGAGACGAACTTCCACCAAGCTAAGCGTGAAAGAGGATGTGGCCCCGGTCGTGGTCATGGTCGTGGTCGGGGAGAAAACTCTAATCGTGGTAATAATAATGTACCAAAGAACACTCCTCACCACCAGCAGTGGAAAAGGAAGGAACAAAAGAATGAAGCGGTGCAAGCAGCAAAGCCAGAAAATGCATGCTATAGATGTGGAGGAAAAGGACACTAGTCACGTACATGTCGTACGCCAAAGCACCTGGTTGAGCTGTATCAAGCCTCCCTAAAGAAGCAGAGAAAAATGCTGAAGCAAATTTTATTTCTGAAGATAATTTAGACTTCACGCATTTAAATGTAGCTGATTACTTTGCACTCCCAGAAGGAGAAACAAGTCATGTGATCGGTAGTGAATCTGTAAAAATATAAATATTTTAATTTTTGTTGTTTGTAGTAGATAGTATGGTTATGTAATTGTTGTACATAAATAAAAGTTATGCTTTGATAATAATGTTTACTATCATATTTATTTTGTTTATGTCATTTTGAAGAATATGGATAATCCTCAAATTATGTTTGGATCAAAGACCAATCATGAAGATATTTGTGTAATTGATAGTGGAACAACTCATGCCATATTCAAAGATCAGAAATACTTTTCTTATTTGCATAAGGAAAAAGCAAATGTTTCAACAATTTCTGGTAATATAAATTTGATTGAAGGCTCCAGAAGAGCCATTATATTTCTGTCTAAGGGAACAAAACTTATTATCGACAATGCATTGTTCTCCTCCAAGTCCCGAAGAAACTTGTTGAGTTTTATAGATATCCGCCAAAATAGGTATCATGCTTAGACAATAGATGAAATGAACGTGGAATATCTTTGTATTACAAAGAATATTTCTGGCCAGAAATGCATTGTAGAAAAGTTACCAACTTTATCTTTTGGCTTATACTATTCAAAAATTAGTACAGTTGAAGCACACTATATCGTAAACCAGAAGTTTGCGGATTCAAATACTTTTGTGCTTTGGCATGGCCGTTTGGGCCATCCTGGATCAATAATGATGAGACGAATTACTGAAAATTTGAGTGAGCATCCATTAAAGAACCTGAAGATTCTTACAAATAATGAATTTTCTTATGATGCTTGTTATCAAGGCAAAATGATTACTAGACCATCACAAATGAAGGTTGGCATTGAATCCCCTGCCTTTTTAGAATGTATACATGGGGATATATGTGGACTTATTCACCCATCAAGTGGGATGTTTAAATATTTTATGGTCCTAATAGATGCATCTTCAAGATGGTCTCATGTGTGCCTACTATCATCTCGCAACTTGGCGTTTGTAAAGCTATTAGCCCAAATAATTCGATTAAGGGTTCAATTCCCAGATTATCCTATAAAGGCTATTCGCCTTGATAATGTTGGAGAATTCTCATCTCAAGCTTTTGATGATTACTGTCTATCAGTTGGGATAAAAGTTGAACATCTTGTAGCTTATGTTCATACTCAAAATAGCCTTGCAGAGTCATTTATTAAACACTTGCAGTTGATAACAAGACCACTACTTATGAAAATAAACTGCCCACTACTGTTTGGGGTCATGCTATCTTACATACAGCATCGCTTATCCGTCTCAGACCGACACATTATAATAAATATTCTCCGTCATAATTAGTTTTTGGTCATGAATCAAATATTGCCCATCTACGGATTTTTGGATGTATTGTATATGTGCCGGTAGCACCATCACAGCGCAGTAAGATGGGCCCGTTGAGAAGGTTAGGAATATATGTTGGGTTTGAATCACCCTCTATTATTCACTATCTTGAACCATTGACAGGAGATTTATTTGCTTCTCGATTTGCAGATTGTCGATTTGATGAAATAAATTTTTCACAATTAGGGAGAGAGAAAAAGGAAATCAAAAGAGAAATTGTGTGGAAAGTTTTATCATTATCTCATTTTGATCCACGTACCCCTATATGTAATCAGGGGGTCCATAAGATCATCCATTTACAGAATATAGTAAATAAAATGTCAGACGCATTTATTGATTTGAAAATGATAACTGAGTCACATATCCCTATAGAAAATGTGCCTATCCGGATTGATGTCCCAGCAGGACCATCTAATAGCATGAGAGCTAGTGAACCTACAGCACGTCTGAAGCGTGGTAGGCCTTTGGGTTCTAAGGATCGAAATCCTAGAAAAAAAATATAGACAAATGATCAAAATGATATTATGAAGGGATCTCCTGAAGAGACCCAAGATCTGATTAGTTCTGAGATTCCTGAAGAAATCAATGAACCCGAGACTCAAGTGAGTAAGGAACTTTTAATAAGTTCTACTAGTGATGGGATTAATTTAAATCGATCTGAAATAATGGTGGATAATATTTTTGCATATAATGTTGCACTTAACATTATGCAAGATAGTGAGAATCTTGAACCCCGATCTGTCGAAGAATGTCGACAAAGATCTGATTAGCCAAAATGGCAAGAGTCAATTCAATCGGAATTGAAGTCACTTGCTAAAAGAGAGGTGTTTGGACTAGTAGTCCAAACACTTGCTGGTATAAAGTCAGTTGGTCATAAATGGGTTTTTGTGCGAAAAAAGAATGATAAAAATGAAGTTGAAAGATACAAGGCTCGCCTTGTTGCACAAGGATTCTCACAACGACCCGGAGTCGATTATAAAGAAATATATTCACCCGTTATGGATGCCATAACATTTCGATATCTCATTAGTGTAGCCTTACGTGAAAGGCTTGAAATACATCTAATGGATGTGGTTACAACTTATTTATACGGGTCACTTGATAATGAAATTTACATGAAAATCCCTAAAGGATTTAAAATGCCTAAAACATATTCAAAATCTCAAAAAATGTACTCAATCAGATTACAAAGATGTTTGTACGGTTTAAAGCAATCTGAGCGCATGTGGTATAATCGCCTCAGTGAATATATGCTGAAAAGAGGTTACATAAATGATGTTATTTGTCCATATATTTTTATAAAGAAAATGGCTTAAGAATTTATTATACTTGCTGTTTATGTTGATGACATAATCTTGTTGGAACTCCAGAAGAGCTCCAAAAGGCAATTGAATATCTTAAGAAAGAATTTGAGATGAAAGATCTTGGAAAGACAAAACTTTGTCTTGGTCTGCAGATTGAACATTTAGCAGACGGGATCTTTATCCATCAATCTGCCTATACAGAAAGGGTCTTAAAACGCTTTTACATGGACAAAGCGCACCCATTGAGTACACCAATGGTTGTTCGATCACTTGAAGTGAATAAAGATTTGTTCCGACCTCCAGAAGAGGATGGGGAACTCCTTGGTCCCGAAGTACCCTATCTCAGTGCAATTGGTGCACTAATATATCTTGCTAATACTACAAGGCCTGGCATAGCATTTTCTGTTAATTTACTAGCAAGATATAGTTCTTTTCCTACATGGAGACATTGGAACGGTATTAAGCATATATTGCGATATTTAAAGGGAACTCTTGATATGGGTTTGTTTTATGCTAACAAAGATATTGCAGATCTTGTTGGTTATGCAGATGCAGGTTATTTATCTGATCCCCATAAAGCTAGATCTCAAATCGGGTACGTGTTTACATGTGGAGGTACTATCATATCATGGCGCTCCACAAAGCAATCTACTGTTGCTACTTCTTCAAATCATGCTGAAATAATAGTTATTCATGAAGCAAGTAGGGAATGCGTATGGTTGAGATCAATAATTCATTTTATTCGAGAAAAATATGGTTTAGAATGTGAGAAAAGACCCACAATTTTATACGAAGACAATGTTGCATGCATAACCCAATTGAAGGGAGAATTTATAAAATGAGATAGAACGAAGCACATTTCACCAAAAATTATTCTACACACACGATCTTCAGAAAAATGGTGACATTGATGTGCAACAAATCCGTTCAAGTGACAATCCGACAGATTTATTCACTAAATCTTTGTCAACTTCAACTTTTGAGAAGATGGTATACAAGATTGGAATGCGAAGACTCAAATATTTGAAACAAGGTTTTCATCAGGGGAAGTAAAATACTCGATGTACTCTTTTTTCCTTACTAAGGTTTTTTCCCACAGGGTTTTCCTTATAAGGTTTTTAATGAGGCAGCTAGAAATGTGTATTACTAAATATGTGTACTCTTTTTCCTTCATTAGGATTTTTCCCACTGGGTTTTTTCTAGTAAGGTTTTAACGAGGCACAATACCTTTTAATGAACATCCAAGGGGGAGTGTTATGAAAATAATTATTGTGGATGTCCATTTATTACTCCGCTATAGATAATCTTCCCGAAGAAGATTATCCATTTAGTACTCTGTTGAAGTTTATCTACAAGCAGCTGATGCAGGCAAAGTTGCAAGCAGCTAAATGAAATGATTTGCAGCAACTTCTTATTAAACAGGCAGGTTGCAAACAGCTCATGCAGACAACTTACAAGCAGCTAAAGAAAAGCCTTACAGCTGTTTCCTGAAAAGCCTCGCAACTGCTTCCTTTCTTCTATAAATAGAGGAGTTTTCAGTTCATTATGTACATAACTTTGAAGTTTGAATAATATATCATTTTCTCCTTATACTTGTCTTTACTTTATAGCCTTTATTTTATAACAGTCTTTACTTTATAGACTTTATTTTATAACAAAATTGGGTTTGTTAATAGACTTTTGGACATGTCGTGGACGAAAACTGAAAAGAAAAAGACAATTTTTTGAACTGTAAAGCAGCTGCACGGTTTATATTTTACATAAAATTTCTTAGTGTAGAAGATTTAAGGTATTCCATATTTTTTATGGTAACAATCAAACATATGTTCACCCAAAACAAATGTTGTTTTGCTTCTTCTCCTGCAGTTTGTTTGATAAGGAAAAACTTCAAGAACGTAATTGACGACAGCATTACATCAAAATAATATCTTCATTTATATATCGAAGGTTGAGCAAATACATGTATCAGCAGCCAAATAGTCACTTATGTTCCCAGGTCACAACTTCATTTTTTATAGTTGAAACATGCAGTCAAAAGATTATATATCAGGATGCAACATATCCCTTTTCTTTGGCATCGTTTATGTACTTTATTGCTGTGGCTGTTCAGTGTGACCCTTGCAGAAGACCTCAGTGCAACGACAAACTGGCCTACCAGATGCCTCCCATCCATTAAAACCACGCTCCAATACCATAATATTTCTTATTCCCACATCATCTTTCGATTCAGCTAGATATTCTGCAAGCCTCCTTGCACACTTTGGTCCCCGGACCTAGAAAATTGTCATTGACAACTCAATATGCTGATCGATATATGAAAACAAGAGATACAGATAGGATGTATATTATCCATTTCTCCTGATCTCCAAGACTTGCAATCACTAGTAGAACATGCCGAGAGGCTACAACATATTTCAACACGTAAATGAATAGTTATTGAAGATGTAATAATCAGTGTGGGCGTCCAATTCCATTAAAATACCACATGAAACACTTTATTATCCTCTTGCATAATGAAAGAACTTTTTATAAAGAAAAGTTGTTATGTAGAAGAGGACAAGCGTAATTTAAAGTGAAGCAGGAAGATGGTGTCACTGCTTGCACTGCGAGAGATCAGCAAGCAGATGAGAATACTCAGAACTCTACTATAAAGCCTAGAATATGAGTTATAACACAACCATTTCATAACTCTAGAAAATAATATGCCCATTTTTGCTTGTTTAATTGTTACAAAAAGTCTCCTTTAAGCAGTAATGTATTGCTAAAACTGGCAATGTACAGTATTATACCTTTAATGTAGCATATGAGTACTCTCTGATCTTGCGCACTTCTCTTAGAATAAAGCCACATGCGCAATTTCAAAGATCAGAAGCAAGAATTAGCATAACATGACCCTTTACGCTTTCAACTTTAGTGCTAATTTCACATTTTTGAAAAAAGCAAGCCTTATTTTTGAACTGGTTCCTCCTACTTCTAAACTTATTTGTAAGTAATCACAAGTGACCATCAGCTATTAGTTGTCTCTTTTCCAGGTTTACTCTAGAGGAGCAACTCCGCAAATTACAACGTCTTCTACAAAATCACAATTCACAACCTAGCCTATTTCTTTGACTTTCTCCTCTCTATAGTCTACCCTCATCTTTCCATTTACTTCACTCATTAAACTTCTAGTCGTTGCTTCATCCACGAGCTTGACATGTAAAGCAAAACTATGATACAGATGGCATATCCACCTGTAGTGCCAGCACAATGAGTCAGGAGATGCTTCATTTTCTCCTTTTCTTTTATCGAAATGGATATACAGTCCAAAGAGACCACTAGACAAATTTTAGTCAAATATTATAATAGCTTCACATATTGACACTGACAATATCCTCCACAGTTCTTCTGAATTTCAAATAGTACTCAAGATTGGATTGAGGAATACAGAATGTTATTGGAAGAAGAAAGGAACTCACCCACACGTTTAAGTTATTGGTTAAATGGTGCAAAATAGAGTCGTACACTTGTACCCACCAAATGAACTTAAAAAATTCTGCAGCAGAAGCATATCTGAAGCTTATACAAGGAGAGAATGCTGCAATAGCAACAGCATGAAGAACTATGTATTATATAATGACTGTCTAGTGAACAGCTGAAGTTGGACAATAATAGGTCCTTCATTTGTTATTAACCAAAGAGTGAAAGCTTTTGGTGGTAGGTAAAACTCATTGACAGTAAACTGCAAATCTATGCCAAAATTGTAAGTCGATTAATAGTGCAGAGTAACAATCTGAACAACCACTAAAAGCATGGACTATTCTTAAAGGGATGGGCTTAGCAGTCAAAGAGTTGGAATAATAAATTTCGAAACCAAATTTCGGAGTCCAGCAAAGCTGACACCAGGTGAATTATCCACATCTGCCTAAGTCTTGGACTGATCATAACGGATGAGCTGACCCAAATACCACCGTTATCCAAGAAAACAAAAAGAGAATTGGACTATTTGTGAGAATACAAGGATTGTTACTTTGGAGCAATTCCAGAAACAAAACCAAGTTTTGAAGGTTTATACTGAGGCATAATGTGCTTTTCAGCAAAGAGACAAAGATAACAGTGGCATGATTACTTTTAGTCTAATATTTACCATACAACACTCTTAAGAACTTCCATGACATGTAGATTTGGCCTTGGACGTTTCAATATGTGTAATCTTTCCTTTACCATGGATGCAATTCAAGGAAGATTTGCATCTAAACTAGACCATGAATGTAAGTTGTGTGTTTGCCTAAGCGCTTATCCCTGTGGTTATCTTAGCCATAGAACACCTAATACACCATAGAAAGATTTTTGGCCATGAAGTATATGTATAAGCTACCGGATTGCCTATTCCAACAGTAGCTCAAAGAAAAGCATCCATATGTGGAACAAAAGAAAAAAGATTTGCAGAAGCAACTAAGGAAATCAAGAGGCTATAATTGCTCTGTACGGCTCATCATAACAAGTAAAAGGAAAGGAAAAATTAAGGTAAAACTCAAATTGTAAAAATTGTATGACTACTATAGGTTGACTGTGGAATTATATTATAAATGATACTAAGGGAAATGTTAAGTTATGGAAGAAAACCAAGGTGAGACTCTCTAATTAGTCTTTCCCCGCTTCATTGTGTATCTTCACTGATCTTGATATCTCTAGTTCCAACAACAGCAATAACTCTATAAGTTATTTATCTCACTAGTAGTAGTTGAAATCCTATAACACCTGCTTTCCATAATTTTGGCCAATTCAAAATTCAAGCCAATAACCCCTAAAAACCCAATCAACTGAAACCCAATAAGGAGATGTGAAGAAACACTCTTTAACCAAAAACTGAATCTGGCAAAAGAAATGCCAAAGGAGTTGACAAATAACCACAATATGGCTTAGAAACTGAGATTAGTCCGGGATAAGTTCAAGATGCCATTAGCAGTTTCATAAAGAAATGTATCAACAGCGGATAAGCCAAAACCCAAAAGAGAACTGTAGACTGATCAAGCAACAACAACTATGCCTCAATCCCAAATAAGTTAGAGGCGGACTATATGAATCTTCGCTGACCAAGTTACTCCATTTAAATCATCCCATGCCAATATGATGCAAATACTGTAGAGTGATCAAGATAGAACAAAAATACAACCACAAAGAATCTTTAACCAAATACTGAAAAAACCCCAACACAAGAAAAAGAAAAAGATATTTACCAAATATGAGAAAGTGGGTAAGGAAACCAGATAATACCTGGCTAAGAGCACAGTGAAAAACAAGGGTATCTTTTCCATTAGCAGCTTGAATAAGGCTGGGAATTTTATCACGGAAAGTATCACTAGCAAAGTGAAGTGAGCCAGCTATGTGGCCATCGTAGCTCCTCTCATCATCCCTGCAAATAATTTGAGGCCAAAACAAAAGCAATCAGATATATGGGGAGGTTTTTGCAGAAATATAGATAGAATAGAGATCTGGAAGAATATGTGAGTGACCTGACGTCGACGATGGCGATGTTAGGACGGCGTTTAAGAGAGAGAAGCTGAGAGCCGGTGATGTATGTGATACTCCTTGCCGCCATCTCTTCCTCTCTCTCGCTTCTCAAGTTTCTCCAAAAGCAAGAAAATATGGACATAGGAAAGGGGAAATAATAATTAGTAAAATCAAAAAATTCCTTTAGTAATATGTAAGAAAGGAATTTAAAAAGAGATAAGAAATACTCCATGTAAGAAAGGAAAACTTTTACTAGTACGTAAATAAAAATCTTTTTTTTTTCCTTCAATCAGCGGTAGGTTAGGCGATGGGCGTTTAACGGGTGGGTTGGGACGGCCTGCACACAAAAAAAAATAGCCCGCGGGTTGTTAGCGGACTGAGTTAGCGGGCTATACTTTTTCGAGTTTTTTTTTTGTCCGTCCGAGTTCGGGCTTAGCGGACTGTTAGCGGGCCGTGAATTTTTTTTTTTTAAGTAAATTTTATTTTTCTTATTAAATGTTATTGATACTTAAGTGTTTGAAAACTTTTAAGGCTTAGAATTAAACTTTGAAGTTTAAAGTTTTAAATTTGAAATTTGAATTTTATAATTTTAAAATTGAAATTTGAAAGTAAGTGGCTACAAAAAATTATTTAATAAGACCAATAGGCAATATGTAAGGATCAAGCTCCGAAGACTTTCATTTGATATTTTTATTGAATAATATATAATACTTCAAATTAAGTTGCAAGTTCTTTTTTGATTTTGTTATTTTTGAACTTGCAAATTAAAAGTTTACAACAATTATAAAAAAAAAACAAAAAAATAGTACATCACATGCTTCGCATCATTTTTGTAAGTTCATCCATGTCAACATGAGGTTCTTGGTTTCCGGCATTGGTTAAATCAGCACCATAAACCATTATATCTCCAATTTCTTAGTCCTCTGCTTCATCTACCTCGTCACGCCCTTGATTTCGTCGTTATGATCTTATCCAATCTCTGAAGCACACTAGAATTTTCAAAGCGTTGCTACCCAATGAATGATGGGTATCTCCTAGTTGCTGTCTTGCTTGGCTAAATGCGCTCTCTGATGCGACTGTTGAAATCGGCACATTTAGCACGTCTCGAGCCATGGCCGAAAGAACATGAAATTTATTTGAGTTACTCCTCCACCAACTCAGTGGTAGAAATTCCTTTGTGTGGGGCTCTGCTGACTTTTGCAAGTAGAATTGAAATTCATCAATATTCCTGCTACTCGTTTGTTGATGCTCCCCTACTGTAGACCAAATCAAATAATCTTCAACACCATCATTATCATCCAAAGCACTGGTCCCACATGTTGAAACTGAACTTGAAGGAATATTTGAATCTACAGCAGAAAAAGCATCAACAATATTAGCATAATAATTATATAATGTTTCTAAATGTTTGTGTATATCAGAAATACCAGTGTCAATATCAGGAGTTTCAGTTGGTCCATTTAATTTTTTTTTTTAAAAAAAAAACGTTAATAAACGGGCTGAACCGGACTGTAGCTCGTTAATAACCCGTTAACGGGTTTACGGGCTTAGTGGGTTCCGATGCACCGATATCAAAAAACTGTTCGTCTGAAACCCGCTCCCCGCCCAACCCGTCCCAGCCCGCCCCACGCTACAGGACCGGGCTGTAAACGGGTCAGCCCGACCCGATTAACAGGTATAGGTCAGGCACCCGGCTAACTAAAAGTAATTTAATTTTAAGAGACAAATTAAGGTTGTGGATTATTAAAACAAAAAAAAAATGTCACTTAATACAAGCTTATGGTCGGAGTAAATTAAATTATTTCCAGTAATAAGATTAACTAAACAACCCGTCAAATGTTTCCTTTTTCCTATTTGCGTAGGATCAATCAAATATTGAAGAACGTCCATGTTTAAAGACAAACATAATCTTCTCTGGAAGTATTTCATTCAATTGATGATCTTTCAATTTAATATTCTAACTTTCATGTGCTTATAGAAGGGAAGACAGTGACGATCTAGCTACATTTAGTAGTACTAATATATTCTCTATTTCTAGGATAAAAATGTAGTATGTAACAGTTTTCACAAATCACAGATTAATGATATATGATTCTTCGCCAACTTATGTAATAATCTTCTTTTGTTAATGACTGTCAGGGTGTCATGTGTAGTTAACAGGTCCAGATATGTACTACTAATATTTACTTCGTAGCCGAAAAAAGGAAGTTATATCAATAAAATTGACATAGACAACAAATATAGAATTGAGAGAAAACGGAGTTGCCTGTGTCTTTTATTTCTTTCTTAAAAACCTTTATTTGCATTTGCCCAATTTCTCTAAAGTCAAGCAAATCTTTCCCACATAATCCAATGCATCAGGCCAATACCTGAATATAGAGGTGTAAAATCAAAAGAGTTGAAAGCAACCTTACACGTTCTTTTTTAGAGCAACGGGCATATGCTCTTACAACAATGCAAGTTTTTGTTCAGATCTAAGATCTTCTGCCATATATCTACAAGATCACAGATCCAATCTATTGCAGATTGGATGTATTCATTTACAGATAAGATAGAATCAATTTCCTTTCTTGTAGATCTCACAAAGGAAGCCACCACTACTACTTCAATGAACTAAATTAAAGAAAAGTAAAACAACAAACCAAAGCACCAAAGAAATATTAATGTGATCTCAGCTCAAGGTTTTCTCTTGATCTCAGCTCCATTGCTATATGTGAGCATGTGCTTAAGTGATTAGTATAATCAAGCATAACACATTATTGACTGCCGCTTGTGCAACCTCTGATCGCATAGTAGATTGATGTTTGTTTATGAACCATGTATGGTGCAACAGAATCTGGCTACTGCAGATTCAACTTAAATACAAGTTCTGATCAGCTTTGGAACTCTATACAACTTTGCTTCAGAGGATAAACTGAAGTTTCCATGGGATAAGATAGTATCCAAGTAGAGACACAGCTACGACTACTCCCTGATCATAGCCACTTCACATTCAACTTAAATATTGTTACAAAATCCTTAAGAATGTTCCTAGCTGAAAGAGTCGGCAGCTTATATAGGAAAATGCGTAGAAACTACCAAATCCTCTGTTTGGAAACAAAGAATAGATGGCAAAGGAAAGGGAATTTTTAAGATTTTCTTTCTATTTCATTTAATATGGGCAGAAGAAGATGAAAGAAAATGGCGTGGCAATTTGTATCTCCTCGGGACAATGTACTTGGTTGAGGAAGAGCTGCCATCCAATGTGTACATGAAAGTGACGAAGTTACTTTGACTATAAAACCCTACCTATTTGGAGATACTGGAGCAAACTGGATGATTAGGCCAAAACCGACACTTCATCCTCTCATTCTCCTTCCCTAATATAAACCTTGAGTCATCAATGCCTTTCTAACTCGAACTGGGCTTTCCTTGTTCTAGTTCTCCTCTCCTTCGCCTTCTCTTTAGACAGAATATTTAAAGCAATCACGCCCCAAAACTGTTAAATTTGTAAATACCTAGAAAGGACTTGCTAAAGCAACTACACAATCTACTTACAATGTGCTAATCTTCCATCCACAATCTCAGTTTTTTGTTTTGTTTTGGTTGTTATAATTTATTAAATGTGAGATCCTGAAAGAACAACTTCCGGAAGTATAGCTTTGTGTCGTTTTTTTTTTTAATCATAGTGCAGCTTGTAAAGATAGGTATCATTTCAGTGCTTTATTGTTCCAGAAGGTACAGAAAACATACTACAGCCAGGATATATAGCTTCTCAGGCAGGCGATCGAAGAGGTGAAGTAAGGGAAAGCAGGTACAAATGCAATTATGCAGGCTGCTAAAGGGCGCACAGGGGAAGCGCATCAAAATTGTATGCAGTTCTTGTAAAGGAAAAAGAAAATCACCAATGAGAGGAAAGAGTACATGAGAGGAGCGAAAAGATGCTTAAATTAGCAAGAAGCCTAATGATTGCTAAAAGAACCAAAAAAAATACAAGATGTTCTATGACAAGAAGGGATTTACAGCTGGAATAATTATGAGTTTTCATAATTCAGACCTTACATAACACTCCTTTGTCATTGATAGTCAAAGGTGCTACTGATTGGTTAGTGATCCTCTCATCTGCATTATAGAGAACATGAAATAGATAATTTATTCGCATTGACTATCAGCTGGGATCCCTACGCTTTACTCTTCATCATCTCAGCCCACCTAGCAAAGAGACTTGAGACCTCAAACTTCCCAGAGAACTTCATCCTCTTAGCCAACTCATCCATTATATCAGGCCTACCAGCCCGAGAAAAATCAGCCGCGAATTTATTGTAGTCAAGTTGAGGTGCTTTCATGCCTTTGTCTATCATTTCCTCCAAGTATTTACAAGCCTCCATAGATCGCCCTTGCCCTATAAGCCCTCCAATGAAAACAGTGTAAGAATTTTCATCAGGACAGCAACCCCTCAGACTCATCTCCTCCCAAGTTGCATGACCCATGTCATAGTTCTTTGTCATGAAGAATGATTTCATCAACATATTGTAAGTGTGAATAGTTGGTTGAATTCCATTCCGGATCATCTTTTTATATAAACTAACTGCATCATCTGGCATTCGTCGATTTATCATTAATTTGATCAGCGCATTATACAGTCGCGCATCAGGTGGGCATCCTTTTTCCTTCATCTCCTTCAGCAATGCAAAGACTTTATCCATCTTCCTTTGATTTCCAAAGCCTGTTACCAAACAGGTAAAAATTGCAGCATCCGCCTCACTTCCGGAACTAAGCATTTCCTCAAAGTAGTCAATGGCTTCATCCATCTTCCCCTGCTTACACAAGTCTCGTATCAAGATTGTATAACTTCTTGCATTGGGTGATGGACCCTTGGCTTTCATAACCTCAAACAGCTTGATCGCATCAGACCTCTTTTTACACTTAAACAGACCCTCCAGCATTGTGTTATGGGCGACAATATCAGGCTTAAATCCCTTATCAATCATCTCATTCCATACTTTACCAGCATCCATCAGATTCTTTACCCTACACCAACCATTGAGCAAAACTGTATATGTTTGTATATTTGGTGTAAATCTATGCTCCAATTTCTCAAACAATAACTGTGCTTCTTTTCCAAGCTTTGCCCTTCCCAGGGCATCAAGTAAACAATTGATAGTCTCCACCCCAACTTTAAACTTGTATTTCTTCATCAACTCAAAAATCCCAATAGCTTTCTTACGCTCTTTTGCTGCAGCAAATGCTTTCAGGGAGATCAAAAATGTCTCCATCGTAAGCAAACCCTTTTCCCCCATTTCTTCAAGAACCGAGACCATGGTCTCAAACTGCCTCGTCTTTCCAAGTATTGCCATCATTGCATTATAAGTTCTTGAATCATGAGCATACCCTGGCCTTTGAGCCGCCCAACAAAAGAATCTGAATGCTGGTTTTCTAGCATGCTTGAACCTCTCCAACACATCCACTACCAAATCATGGCTCAAGTTGATCCCACATTCATCCAAAACAGCCTCCATATTCCGATCCAACGAAAACAACTCATCAATAACCTTACACACCCTATCCACCTCTTTAGGATCCGCCTTCGACTCCACCCTCTCATCACTCTCACTCTCAACATCATTATCACTTTCTAATTCACCATCATTATCTACATAACTACAGATTCCCCTACAACTCAACTTCAAAAGGTTCACATTTGGATGACTACCAGTTAAATTAAAACACCCTCTTGACCAAAAAGGCCAAATCTTTTTGGGATTACAAAATGACAGCTTTTGTTGAAAAGCATAGAATGAAGTGGAGCGTGGCAAAACAGTTGTACTCAACTGCCTACAGTTCAACTTCGAACACTTCAAATTTGGATGAATATTGGTAATATAAGAACACCCTTTTGGCAAAAGAGGCCAACATTTTCTGGGATTAATCAATGACAACTTTTCCTGAAAAGTAGAGAGTGAAGTGGGGTGTGGCAAAAAAGATGAAACTTGACAACGAGAAAGATGAATACTGCAATTAGTATGATAATGAAACAAACGAGACAAGGGCAGAGAGCTACCAGCAAGAAGGAACACTTGCTGTTGTTCTCCAAATCTTCTTCGTAGCCTTGTGGCTTGTTGATCATCCAACTGGGTGGCGGCGCTGTTGAGGAGTTGGCCATTGAAGTTGAGCTGTGGAATTAAGTGTGGAGAAGGTTTAAAGATTGCAGCTTTTTCGAGATTTCTCATAGAAATAGCCATAGGGAGTCCATTGAAAGTGGAAAACTTTGCCACTCAAATGAGAGTTATGCGCTGGTTTTGCAGATCGCAGCGGCGAGATTTGGCTTCTACGGTACTGGGGGAAGGACAGTAGGGAAGGGCCGATTGGGGAATTTATGCAGGACAATGAGATTATGCTTTGTGAGAGTTGTACCTCGTGCATTGTAATTTGTACATCATCTTGTTTTACTAGATTAATTTGGACATCCTTTAATTAAATGTTTTTAAAGCAAATTAGAGGAATACATAATTTGAAAATCAGTCAAATTGATCAAATGTTGTAGAAATAGATTAACTTGTTTTAAGCAAATAAAATGGTTGATTTTACCAAGTATTAACACTAGTTTCAAACTTATTAAGCATATATTCCAAAAAGAAAAAAAGTGGTTAAGAGCTTATCTTACAACAATAATACATCCAAGTTTTAAGCCAGTAAAATCAACTATATGAGTTATCACTAATTATGTTGCCCCTTCATTCCATAGCTTTTGCTGAAAAGCTAATTGGCGCCCACCACCGAATTCTTGTTGCTTCTTCACAATACTCTTTTACTTTATATCCAAGATACAAGTATACTTTCTGATATTAAAAGCTTGCTCTTACTATATTTTAATGGAGTAAATGGTAACAGCATGTCAAAACAAGAATCATTTCAACAGAGCAATTTGTGCCGTAAAAGTACCCTACAAAACATCAAGTGCAACGGTCTTCATGATTGAAATGATGATTTTCAGTTGCCTATTTTTTATTTTAAATACCAAATAGGCAAAAGCATATATTTTGATAAGTGTTGTAGAATAAAGTAACTGCTTGCTTATTGTTATTAGAAACCAAACCATAGTGTATCATTTATCTTGATTAAGTGTTAAGATCAAAATAACTACTTAACCATGAATATGATGAAGTGATAAAAGTTTAATTAAAAACATATGTCATGCATTCATTCATTTAATACAAACATTGCATTCATCTGTCTAATACAAAATAACAGTTTTTCCTTTGAACAAAAGAGAGACTAGAAACAGCAATTCACTTACCGAGTGCCCTCGAGCACAAACTGTCCACCCATCTTTTGGCAAATATATAAGAGTAGCAGTCACTCAAAAGATGGGCAAGGAACCAATAACACAACACAGTCAAACTATCTTAAAATTATGTTTATAAACAAAAGGTTCTCCAACACTCTTTCTATGTAACATATGTACCAATCGAAATTACAGATAATATACAACACGGATTAAAAGCATCACTTCAACAAGTCATTGCCGAGAAGAAAAGAGGAGGGCCAATTTGACCTTGCCTGGAACATCTCGATTCGATGATAAAAACTACAAAGAAAAAGAAAAAGGAAATGAAAAAGAAGAAGACTAATTGTTCATGATTCAGCAGCAGTATCCGCACTCAGTTGCTCTGTCATTGTATGAGAAGTTTCCTTCATCTCTGAGGCGGGAATTTCCTTTATCTCCTTAACAGAAGCTTCGTTTGTCACCTTAACTGGAGCTTCCTCTGTCTCATTCATTGGAGTTACATTTGACTCTGCAATTGGAGTTTCCTTTATCTCCTTAATTGGAGTTTCCTTCATCTCCTTTAAAGGGGATCCTTTTTTCGCTTTCACCAATTTGGTAGGTTCTTTGGCTTTGGGAGTTCCATTACTATTCCGAGCACTCACACGATCTTTACTCTTGGGAGTAGTTGGGGTAGTACTGCCTTGTTTGTAAACACCAATGCTGTGACGAACCTTTGCACAAGGTTTCTTTTCTTCGGGAGATGGTGTGACTGCATCGCTACAGCTCTTTCTACGGGTCAGATTTGGTGATTTGGCACGAGTCACTGGCAGCTGCATGCAAAGCAGTAAAATTTTTGTTTACTTACAAAGATAAAAGCTCTATGTAGACCATGAAAAAGCCCAGAGAGAAGTCAAGGTTGTTGCATGATAGCTTGATACTTGGGAATAGAAAACACATATAGGTTTTAAATTACGTATAAAAAAAAGTACGAAAAAAATGTTTCATTTGCAGAGCCAAAGTTGTCTCAGTTATGCCAGACATCAACACTTTCGAGCATAGAACAGACATGCAAATAAATAGCACACATGCATTCTAAAGATGATATCAGTAACTCGCATCTTGGGTTGTTATCTATATAATTCCTTTTTTAGGTGAAGTGTGATTTATAACATGGCATTAAAATTAAAAATTGATTATTCAAATTATATGGCCAAAGTCTAACTTAATTGGACAAGTTTCTTACACACGGTAGAAAGAAAAACATTGCCGAGAGGCAATCAACTTTCAAGATAAACAAAGAGTGGAAATATAGGTGAAGAGTACCTTTTTAAGTTCACGCTTTGGAGGTGGCCCTTCACGGTAAAAACTAGGAACTGGATTTGCTCTGTAGACCATTGCCTTTCTAAGCTGCTTCATTGCTGCTTCTTCCTCTTCCTAGAATTTGTAGAGAATAAGTTAGGGGTCAGGTATCTTACTTCACAACATGTCTTATTTTTTTCTCCGCCCTCCCCTAAGCAATTGTTAAGGTTGAGGATACATGCATACTACAATACCTTCATTCTGGCTGCATATTCATGTTTCTCTGCCTCCAGAGCTTTGTGCTTTTCCTCTAACTTTGTGTAATACTAGGAAAAAAATGAGAAAGAATGAGAAAGCATCAATGGTTCGGAAAACAAAAGCACCACTACAAGTTAATATGAATAAGGAAGAGGGAGAGGGGCCTTGTAAGGAGGTTGAAACAAAAATTGCATTCAAACATTCAGGAAAATACCTCTCTGCGTCTCTCTGAGCGTTCAGAACATTTAAATGATGGAGCTACAGGAACAGTAATCTTGGACTTAACTGTCCGCACAGAAGCTGCAGTTCTATGAAAGATAAGGAAGATTTTCCCAGAAGAACAAGAAATTGAAAGCAGAAATTTTTAATAATAATGTCTACAAAAAGAAGAACTAGAAGGCCAACAAGAGGATACGATGAAGCCAAGGACCAATTATCGTCTTCATCCTGAATCCGCAGTTTCCTTGACATCATGGGAGAATTTTGCTGCAACAAGATGAATAATTCTCAAAATCAGTGGCCTGAAATCAGGGCACAAGAACTAAATGACATCAGAGGCTACACAAATATTATATAAAGCATTATGAAGGGTGTAAAATAATGACAATAAAACACTGAAATATGTGTAGTATGGAAGCCTGAAAAAATTCAGTCAAGACACTGAATATGCATTCGTCTCTGATGGCAGCAAATTATCATTCTGTTTCCCACATCCAACTTCTCCTTCTCCTTCTTCATTCAGTGACTAACTCATCTAAGTTGCAAACCAAAATTCCATCTACTTTTCGGCAAAAGCCGAGTCACAATCTGCTGAAGGTTCCCATTTAATTCTATTCTGATATCAGCATCACAAAACTTAAATCTTAACATATTTATAGGGTGAGAAGTTCTCCATTAATCAAAACAGGAACAAGCAAGCAGTTTCCTTGACATCTATGAGCTGCAAATAAAATCCACTTACCTTTTCAAATGCTATCCTAAATACTATCCTTTATACTGTGGTAAATAACCAAGAGCTCCGGGTTATAAGGTTTGCAGCATCTTCATGATTGTTAAGTGTTAAAACGAAAACAAATAAAATCTTACATGAAATTTTTTTGAAGTCATAGAAGAGTGCAAATCGTTGGACTTGGATGAACAGTTAGAACCAGCATCAACAGTCTGAGTGCCATTTTCATGATTTTCAGATTCATTTCCTGATGAATTCATGACTGGTGGGGCTAGACTTTCAGTCACCGCAGAAGAATCAGAGTCAGGCTTCAATGGTGAGCCCAACTTCTTGTCACTGGACTTCACAGCCTCCGTCTTTGTAATTTTTCCCTCGGTCGTATCAGGTTCACAGTTGGTGCTCTTCACGGATAGTACATCCTGCTTCTCATGGGATTCCTCCACGTGTGTGCCTTTTGCAGTGTGATCCTCTGCCTCATAGTCCTTTGCTTCAACACTTTCCTTAGCAATTCTGGGGGCAACATGAACTGTGACACCATTTGGCTTAACATTAGGTCTCCTGTCAGCACTACGTAAACCTGTAACGTCCCTCCCCATTTACCTGCAAAAGGATAAATAAACAGAATAAAAGATTCAAAAGGCAGTTCCTCAACGGTAGCATGTTCTTATAACTGGTACATTTAGTGCTTCAAATGACTCATGATGAAAGGTTTGCATGACAAGCAGAAATAAGGCCACTTAACATTTCTAATTGTTTGATCACAAACCAAAAAGATAAATTACTAAATAAAAACCTAAATCATACATTGCAAACCCCAAAAGAAAAGAAGAATCGAGGTCTGGTGGAAAATCTAAAAGCTATGAAGTGCAGCGGTATCACGCAAGTCATACAAGTATTTATTCCAACATTTCCCAGAATGATGTCCCAGAGTTCGACATTTGGCACATTAAATGCATCCTCTATCTAATAGCTTAAGCTTTTAGGTGAGGAGATCATCCCATTCAACAAACCTATTGATACTATCACAAGCGCAGGTCTTATTCCAGAGAAAAACATATTGAGCTTTCCGAGCACAGGCAGTGTTCAGCTGATTGATCAAAATATTTCTTCTATATAGTAATCACAGTTAGGACAGTAAAAAACATGAAGGTAAGGTGCTGCCAAGAAATAACAAAACAACAGGAGTCTCCAGCAACCGGCTTTTTTATCTCAATCGTTCCTCTAAGTAAACCACTCCCAAAATTAGTATCTACTTAGACAAAGTAAGATTACATTTCTAAAAGGAAAGATAGTGTTAATAAGTCAAGAAAGTCCTTTTCTCCTCAAATCAGGAACTACTAAGTTATGCAGTTACCAACTTTACATTCGAAAGAATATAACCCCCCTATGAAAATGACAGGGCCTGTCAAACAAAGTGTTTGAGGTAGAGCAAAAGGCAGTAAAATAGAAGGTTGGATATCCCCCAAAATATCTTACAACTGGAAAATTTACAGAATTAAAAGGGAAAGAACTTGCAAGAGAGAGAGAGAGAGAGATCAGGAGAATATCTTAACCACCTTAGAATTCAAAAAAACTACTGTTGGAAAGTAAACCAAGATTAATTAATAGGATTTGATATTTACTAGTTTATTTAATTTATGTCTAATTAGGATTCACAACCAAAATCATGTATGAATAGGTTTTTTAGATTCTAGTCAAATTTGGTTTGTAGTATTATAAATATGGATGTTACTACATATTTTCTATTGTGAAGAGGTAGCTATGATGTAGAGAGATTCAAGAGTTTATGAGTTGTGAAAAAGCCTCCTACTACGTTCTCTCACTAGTTTAATAAATTTCTTCTATATAGCCTTTATTGAATTTTCTGCTTGTGCCTAAATTATTGTTGGGGTATTTCAATCCTTCAACTACTAATATTTGAATCTGACAATCTTGCATAAGGAAAATATACCAAGAAATCACGAGCTCGGGGTGGAGGAAAGAAAGAGAAATAGAAGAAATAATGTGTAAATGGCAATCTAAATTTGGAGAAACAAAAGCTCAAATCCATCACAAATTTGAAAAATTGGGGAAAAAAGAAGTAATCTTCTAACCAACAAAAAACATAACTTCAACAATCCCTTTATTACACATAGACAAACACATCCCACCGTTGAAAACCAATTAAAAATGAAAGAAAAATAAAAGAAAATGAATCAAGCCAAATCCAGTACCCACAATGCCTCCAACATATGCCCCAAAATGCTCAAACCCCATAACAAAAAGATAAACTTCAAACTTTTCTGCGCAAAAAAAAAAGTATAGTCACATAAAGGCCAAATTCTCACAGCTCAAGCACCCAGAAAAGAAAAAGAACCAAATTCCCAAACCCACAAACAAAAAGTAGCTCAAAGAGCAAGACAATCACCCTAAAAGCCCTCATTTCGAATCCCCACTTCCATTTTCCAACATTTTGAGCAAAAAAAATTCATTTTGTACCACAAAAACTCAAAACGCCCACATAAGAGATGCACAGGGCCAACACAAACAGAAACAAAGAAAGAGGAAAACAGCAAACTAGCAAATAATTACCAAAGGTAAAGTCTTGTTGCCTGAGAAGCTACGCTGAAACAACCCCACCAAAGAAAGAACAAAAAGAAAAAGAATGTGGTAAAGAATTCATAAACACAAAACATGCAGATCGAAAAGAAAACAAATCCTTACGAGGTTGTCTTTTTGTGACCCTTTGAGCTTCTGATCTGAAAGAGATCTCTTCAAACCAACACACAGGAGAACCCACAAACGTGAACCCAACTCTCTTCTTCTTCTTCTTCTTCTTCTTCTTCTTTCTCTCTCTTTTTTTTCCTTTCTTTTTTTCTCTCTGTAAACTATCAAAATGTTTAATGTTTACTTTTTTATGTATGATGGTTATGACTATTGGTGCCCCCTACTGTCTGTCCTTTTCTTTCTCCTTCTCTCACTTTTTTACCTTTTTATTTTTTATTTTTTGTGTTTGCTCCATTTTTCTTTCTCTTTCCTTTAAATTTATCTGGTCAATCTCAAGTCTCTGCGCCGTTAATGTCGGGCAGTTGCCTGTACAGTACTAGTCCTATCCTAAATTATTTTTTAAAATTTCTCACTTGTTCTTGATATTATCTTTGAAGTTTTAATTCGAATTAGTGTAGGAAAATTTTACTTTAGAAATAAATCACTCTTTATAAAGAAAATTTTAAATTTATGACTCAAATCTAAAACCTTTAATTAAAAATTAAAATGCTTATCACTTTATCATAATCTCTCGTGGATTAACTAATACTACTACCATATATATCTTGCTCCCCCCACCGACCCCCCGCCCCCATCCCCAACCCCAATATCAATCTTGTAATTTGTTGGAGGGAAAAGGAAATGAGATTTAACTTTTGTCCTTTCTTTTTTGGTGGTTGACCGCATTTTAGTGTGAGATATCATATGAAACTGGGGCTAGGAAAAATGGTGTAATATTTATATTTTTAAATTTTATCAGGGATGTTCAAATTTAAAACAGTAATCCCTCCCTTTTATATCCCTTTCTTAAGTTTTCAACCAAAGGGGAGGAGTTCAATAAAGCTACCCTTGTTGAATCAGCACTTAAAGCTAGTTGGAGAGCTTTTAACTTTATCAATTTTTAATGTTTTTATCGTTTTTCGCAATTTTCTAATCAAGACATTCTTAACGAGTTGTGAGTTGTGACTAACAATATTAGTCCAAAATGAGAATAAGAGTCAATAACAGATCTACGTTAAAAGAGCTCGGTACTCAACTAGTAATGCATACAAATATAATAATTGAACACCGATTTAATATCAATTCCAGATTAAAAATAGCTGAACGTTCATAATTTAAAAAATATGGACTAGTTACTGATAAAAATAACGGCTAATTATATGAATAATGAGCAACTAAACTAATGAATTCAATAGGTGAAAGATTCGATTAACAAACAAGGAGAGAAATAAAACTCTAGTAGGTTGAAAAATATCAATATTCACTACAATTTAACTTGATATTTTTATACAAATTCATATTCTTTAATCTTCAATAAAATAATTTATATGAGTGATCGAGTAATTTCTCACCTGTTAATCCATGGCCATGTTATTTTATGATATTTATATTTTTTTTCTTTAGTATAAAGTTGTTATAAAATTAAATAAATTCATGTACCCATAAACACGCAACAAAATATAAATATTCTTGACATACATCATCTCAATTTCATTATAACACATTTCAAGTACTGTTATTTCAAATAATCAATTGACAGTTTATTCGTTTAACGCTGAACATTCACAAAAATAAAAAAAAAAAAATCATAAGCTCATCAAAACTCTAGCTGAATATTCCAAAAACGATATCTAAAGAAAGTATTGTTGGTTTTCGTGTCCAGCTTAGAAAAAGAAATGAATGACAAATAAGACCATAGCATAATATGATCTTGTTTTTTATAGTACTTGTACTACTTTAACTCGATTGGACAAATGCATTATGGACTTTCGTTAACTATTAATATTAACTTCCTTACTAACCAAAAAAAAAGGACCATAGCATAATATTTGACTAAATTATAAATATGAAAAATCGTATTTTTGTTTTCATTTCATTTTACCCAAGTCTGAGGGGTATATACGTGGATAGGGGTGGGATAGTAAGGGTGGGGTGAGTTGAAAGGTAAGCTAATTGGTAGTGGCAGAGAAAGGTATGGGGGTAGGAATGTAGTCGGAGTAGCATGAGATTTTTGCTTTTTGTTGTTTTGGTTTTTGACTAAGGTACACCTTAGCCTCTGAGCCTCTCATCTTTTCTTTCTCCTGGCATTTTGTCGGAGATGCTTTAAATTAAAAGCCTATATTCTAGTGGTTTCAATGACATTATACCCTCCATCTGGACTGTGTTGGACTAGTTGTGTTTTGACATATTTATTTGGCAAAAAAGTTACTAGTACAATATTTTCAGATATTGATGTTTATATTTGTAAATATTGATAGCTAAATTTCCGCTAAAAAAATTCACCCATTTACAAGTGAATTCATGACCAAACAGCCACACTCTTTCTATATGTAAGTAGTGCTAAAACCAAAGTTGAAAATGAGGTCGCTAAATGTATATGTTCGAAATAGATTTCGGCCTTCCTACGTTCAATCGAGTTCGAGTGTTAAAAAGTCGGAATGAGATTTTTGGGAGTGAGCTCCGAATTCGGTACTAATGAGCCTCGAGCCCGAAGGTCGATCGAGGAGTCGGCTCGATAACCCCATCGAGCCCGTGGCCGAATCGATTCGCAAGGCACTGCTTCGAGGTCGGAAATGCGCGACGCCCATCTCGAAGGTCATACTCGAGCCAAGACCGAAAGGCCTGACCCAGTAACGAGCTCGAGCCAGTATCGAGCTCACAGACAAGAGCCGTTGCGACCGTACCAAGAGAGATAATCTTGGCGGGAATCAAGAAAGAGACAAGTCACCATGGGCCTTCCACTATATATTTTATTTTATTATTTTTTGTAATAACTCTCTTCTATAAAAGGGGGAATCCTTGTAAGCTAAAGGGCAGAGACAAAAAAAAAATCACTTCTCATATTGAAAGATATCCCTTTGTGTTTGCTTTACTTTATCTCATTCATTCTTATTGCCCACTATTTGCATTCTCATAGTCAAGAATATACGTATCTCTATTTCTCTACACGATTTATATCAAATTGTATCGCATATCCTTATAACCACACACAAAATCTAACGTTATCCGATTTTTCGGTAAATAGTTTGGCGCCCACCGTGGAGCTAAGAGTAACAGTGATCGTTTGATACAAATCTAAAGTACACGCCAGCTTACAACTTCAAATCAGCAATGGCTTTACTTATCGACCACGAAACCGGCCTTCAAGATGAAACCAACATCTTGGCACCCGGGGCCGGAAGGCCAATTAACGATGGCACCGAGGCTCGAATCGAAGTACCCGAAATTCGAACCGAAATACCATTGGATGTCAATTCACAAATATCTTTGGAGGCGAATCAGCGTTCCGAACCGGAAAAAAGCATTCAGGACGGTACTCGATCCGTAGCCCGAGACACCCAAAACGCGGGGAAAATCGGGGCCAGCTTACGTATGATCTTCGAGATGCTACAAGCCCAACAAGTAGCGATAGCTCAGTTACAGATCCAAACTTGCGCACAAAGCAGGCCGGATTCCAATCCACTTCGAGAAGTCACCCCCAGAACAGAGCCCGCCATAGTGAAATCAAATGAACAAGAATCGGGGACTACTCCCGGAATTACTAAATTGCTCGAGGAACTCACAAAACGAGTCGAAGCCAACGACAAGAGAGTGGAAACATACAATGCCAGGGTCGATCAAATTCCGGGGGCTCCAGTAATGATAAAAGGGCTTGATTCGAAAAAATTCATACAAAAAGCCTTTCGTGCGGCACCGAAACCAATCCCTAAAAAATTCTGTATGCCCGAAATTTCCAAATATAATGGTACGACTGATCCTTACGAATATGTCACCTCTTACACATGTGCCATCAAAGGTAACGATTTGGAGGACGATGAGATCGAATCCGTGTTGTTGAAAAAGTTCGGGGAGACCCTCTCGAAGGGAGCGATAATCTGGTATCACAATTTACCACCATATTCCATCGATTCTTTTGCCATGTTAGCAGATTCGTTCGTAAAGGCACATGCTGGTGCCATAAAGGTTGCAACAAGGAAATCAGACCTCTTCAAAGTAAAGCAAAGGGAGAATGAAATAATGAGTGAATTCGTATCCCGATTTCAAATGGAACGCATGGAATTACCACCGGTCACAGACGATTGGGCCGTACAAGCTTTCACCCAAGGGTTGAACGAGCTAAGTTCGACAGCATCATATCGGCTGAAACAAAATTTGATCGAGTATCCAGCGATAACTTGGGAAGATGTACACAACCGATACCAATCGAAAAGAGCTCTGTAGGGACCCGTGCATTAGAACAGGACAGCTACTAAAAAGCAAAAGGAGATCGACAGAGAACAAAGGTCAAACAGAGACCGTTATCGATCGTACGTCGCAGATCGGGTGAACAACGGTTCAGCAAACAATACAATTCGGAACAATCGAAGGATTGATCGAGGGCAAAATTCTCGGGGACTTATGAATAAGAGCGACTTCGACAAATATGTTGATCCTATAGAAGCACCTCGATTATCATAATATAACTTCAACCTTGGTACATCCGCTATCGTGTCGGCCATCAGACACATCGAAGATACTAAATGGCCCCGACCCATGCAGACCGATCCTGCCCAAAGAAATCCCAATCAAACGTGCGAATATCATGGTACCCATGGCCACAGAACGGAAGATTGCAAGCAACTAAGAGAGGAAGTAGCTCTCTTATTCAACAAAGGGCACCTTCGGGATTTTCTGAGTGATAGGGCGAAGAACCATTTTAAAAATAGGGATTTCAGCAAGCAAAACGAGCAAGAAGAACCGCAGCACGTCATTCACATGATCATAGGCGGCATCGATACCCCTCAGGGACCAATGCCTAAACGCACTAAAACATCGATTGTGAGGAAAAAGCGATCTCGGACTCAAGATTACGCACCCATGGGGACTTTGTCCTTCGATGATGAAGATGCAGAAGGGGTCATCCAACCTCATCATGACGCACTGGTAATATCCGTACTCATGAATAAAACTAAAATTAAGCGTGTGTTAATCGATCCAAGTAGCTCAGCCAACATCATCCGATTGAAGGTAGTAGAGCAGCTCGGCCTACAGGATCAGATCGTACCCACAACTCTGGTTTTAAACGGGTTCAATATGGCATGTGAAACCACCAAAGGCGAGATAATCCTACAAATAAAAGTGGTCGGAACCATCCAGGAAACAAAGTTTCACGTGATCGAAGGCGATATGAGATACAATGCCCTTTTTGAAATGCCATGGATCCACAACATGAGAGATGTACCTTCGACCCTACACCAGGCCCTCAAATTCCTGACATCGAGAGGTGTCAAAATGGTGTACGGAGAACAACCAGCCACAAAGGAAATATTCGCCGTCGAGGAAGCTAAACCAATATCCTCACGTTCACCGATAAAAGGATAGGGCTCGGAAGGAGAGCGTGACACCAAATAGCAATCACAGACATCGGCTTCGACCCAGACAGATAACAAGAAAATCGAAGAGGATGGTGATCAAAGGGTCCCTCGATCTTTCGTGATTCCCGATGACTCCGACGCCACCAAATCAACAATCGAGGAACTAAAGCAAATCACATTAATCGAGCACTGGCCCGAGCAAAAGGTATACTTGGGAACGGGGCTGAGCCCCGAACTCAGGAAGAAACTCGTTCAATTTCTTATCGATAACATCAATTGTTTTGCATAGTCCCATTTAGATATAACAGGGATCCCGCCAGACATAACGATATATAAGCTAAGTTTGGACCCCAGGTTCAGACCAGTGAAGCAAAAGAGAAGACCCTAGTCCGAGGGAAAGTACGCATTCATAAAGGACGAGGTAACCAATCTTCTCAAAGTAGGGTCCATTCGGGAGGTGAAATATCCCGAATGGTTAGCCAACGTAGTTGTAGTGCCTAAAAAAGGGAACACACTTAGAATGTGTGTGGACTATAAGGATTTGAACAAAGCATGCCCCAAAGATTCCTTTTCGCTGCCCAACATCGATCGCATGATCGATGCCATGGCCGGCCACGAGATCCTCACTTTTCTCGATGCTTATTCCGGGTATAATCAAATTCAGATGAACCCGGAGGACCAGAAAAAGACTTCATTTGTCACCAAATATGGAACGTATTGTTATAATGTGATGCCATTCGGGCGAAAGAATGCAGGGGCTACTTACCAACGCCTAGTAAATAAAATGTTCGAAGAACAAATAGGAAAATCAATGGAAGTTTATATTGATGACATGCTAGTTAAATCCCTGCGCGCAGAGGACCATTTGACCCATTTGCAGGAAACGTTCGAAATTTTAAGGAAATACAACATGAAGCTCAACCCCGAAAAATGTGCTTTCGGGGTCGGTTCGGGCAAGTTCCTCGGCTTCATGGTGTCACATCAAGGAATAGAGAGTAACCCCGATAAAATCAAGGCCATCGAAGACATCGTGGTTGTGGATAGCGTGAAGGTCGTACAAAGGCTAACGGGTTGGATTGCAGTCTTAGGCCGGTTCATTTCAAGATCATCAGATTGAAGTCGCAAATTTTTCTCTCTACTCAAAAAGAAGAACGATTTTGCTTGGACCCCGGAGTGCCAACAAGCATTAGAGGAACTAAAGCGATATCTATCAAGCCCACCACTACTTCACACTCCAAAAACAAATGAAAAATTTTGTTTGTACTTGGCAGTATCGGAAGTCGCCGTAAGCGGTGTCCTAGTTCGAGAAGATCAAGGTACGCAATTCCCCGTTTATTATATGAGTCGAACCTTAGGAGAAGCGGAAACTAGATATCCGCTCCTAGAAAAATTGGCACTTGCACTGATAAGCGCCTCTAGAAAGTTATGGTTGTACTTTCAATGTCATCCCATATGCATGTTAACCACTTACCCGCTTCGTAATATTTTGCACAAACCGAGTTATCAGGCCGACTGGCCAAATGGGCCGTCGAACTCAGTGGGTACGATATCGAATATCAACCTCGTACGGCCATCAAGTATCAAATTTTAGCAGACTTCGTGGCCAATTTCATGCCAACCCTCGTACCCGAAGTTGAAAAATAACTCATGTTGAAATCAGGTACCTCATCTGGGGTATGGATCCTTTTTACGGATGGGGCTTCGAACGTGAAAGGGTCCGGGCTGGGCATAGTTTTGAAACCACCTACGGGTAACACTATTAGGCAATCTATTAAAACTATCAGGTTGACTAACAACGAGGTCGAGTATGAAGCCATGATTGCAGGTCTCGAGCTACATAGAAACTTGGGAGCAGAAGTCATTGAAGCCAATTGCGAATCTTTGTTGGTGGTGAGCCAAGTAAACAAAACCTTCGAAATTCGAGAAGTTAGAATGCAAAGGTATTTAGATAAACTGCTTGTCACTTTGCACAATTTCAAACAATGGACTTTATGGCAAGTTCCACGAGAACAAAATAATGAGGCTGATGCGCTTGCGAATTTGGGATCGTCGGTCGAGGTAGATGACTTGGGCTCGGGGAATGTTGTTCAAGTTTCGAGATCGGTAATCGAAGAAGGTCACGCTGAGATAAATTCTATAAGCTTAACTTGGGATTGGAGAAACAAGTATATTGAATACTTAAAGAGCGGAAAACTCCCATCGGACCCTAAAGATTCTAGGACCATATGGGCTAAAGCTGCTAGATTCACGTTGGCTTCGGACGGAACGCTGTACCAAAGAACATTCGATGAACCATTGGTAGTATGCTTGGGTCCGGGAGATACCGATTATATCCTACGGGAAGTGCACGAGGGTACTTGCGGGAATCACTCTGGAGCCGATATATTAGTTCGAAAAATAATCAGAGCAGGGTATTATTGGATCGATATGGGCAAAGATGCAAAGGAATTTGTTCGTAAATGTGACAAATGTCAAAGGTTTGCACCAATGATCCATGAACCCGGAGAGCAACTCCACTCAGTCCTATCCCTATGGCCGTTCATGAAATGGGGAATGGATATCATCGGCCCTCTGCCATCGACCCCAAGTAAAGCCAAATTCATTTTATTTATGAATGACTATTTTTCTAAATGGTTTGAATTACAGGCGTTCGAGAAAATAAGAGAGAAAGAAGTTATAGACTTTATTTGGGATCATATCATATGCCGATTTGGGATACCCGCAGAAATAGTGTATGACAATGGAAAATAATTCGTTGGCAGCAAAGTAACAAGATTCCTCGAAGACCATAAAATAAGAAGGATACTATCGACGCAATACCACCCAGTGGGAATGGACAGGCCGAATCAACAAACAAAACTGTCATTCAAAACTTAAAGAAGAGGTTGAACGACGCTAAAGGAAAATGTAGAGAAATCCTCCCCGAAGTCCTTTGGCATATCAGACGACGTCAAAATCCAGTACGGGGGCGACCCCATTCTCCTTAGTATATGGGTCTGAAGCATTGATACCAGTTGAAGTTGGTGAACCCAGTGCCAGATTTCGATTCACGATGGAAGAATCAAATAACGAGGCTATGAATACCAACCTCGAACTATCAGACGAAAGACGAGAAGTTGCTCTCGTCCAATTGGCTGCCCAAAAGCAGTGAATCGAAAGATATTATAATCGAAGAACCAAGCTCCGCCATTTCAAGCTCGTGGACTTAGTGTTAAGAAAAGTTACCATCAATACCTGAAATCCGAACGAAGGAAAACTAGGACCGAATTGGGAAGGACCATATCAGGTACTCGAGAACATCAGAAAGGGATCGTATAGGCTCGGCATTATAAATGGCAAGCAGCTATCAAGCAGCTGGAATGTATCACATCTAAAATGGTACTACTGCTAAGGTACGACCTTTTCATATTTGTTTATATTTCAAAACTAACCCCTACAGAAGTCTGAACAAGGGCTAAGATGGATCTTTCGCTTGAAAGTATGCGTTGCACTCTTTTTCCCTTAGACCGGTATTATCCCAAATGGGTTTTTCGACAAGGTTTTTAATGAGGCAACCATTTATCGTGCTGCATTTACAACAATATCCGAGGCCTCTTTACAATCGACCTCGAAAAACTAAGGGGGCATTAGGCCTTCAAACACATCGAGTTCAGATGCAAGAGAGTTATTTCATAACAACAGGGTTCCAATAGGAAAAATTGTAAGAGCCAAATGGTCAAAACGAACTATGCTCATGTAGATTGGCCCGAACCCAGGCGCGGAACATGAACACGTGTAATAACGAGCGAAGAAATTTCTCTTCTTTATCGGCATCTTATATCCAAGGAAAATTCCTCTATTTTGAGATTTATTATGCAAACAGAATCAAGTTAAATCCGACCAATTATTCCAACAGGCTACATTGCATCGAGATCGAATCATTCACTTCGACTGCTAAGCCTACATGCTACTTTTTACCTCGAGTTCGAATCATTCACTCGACGACTAAAGCTTACGGGCTACTTTTATTTCGAGTTCGAGCAATCACTCACTCGACCATCATGCCCACGGGCTACATTACCTCGAGTTCGAATCATTCACTTGACGACTAAAGCTTACGGGCTACTTTTATTTCGAGTTCAAGCAATCACTCACTCGACCATCACGCCCACGGGCTACATTACCTCGAGTTCGAATCATTCACTCGACAACTAAAGCCTATGGGCTACTTTTATTTCGAGTTCGAGCAATCACTCTCTCGACCATCATGCCCACGGGCTGCATTACCTCGAGTTCGAATCATTCACTCGACGACTAAAGCCTACGGGCTACTTTTATTTCGAGTTCGAGCAATCACTCTCTCGACCATCGCGCCCACGGGCTACATTACTTCGAGTTCGAATCATTCACTCGACGATTAAACCCTACGGGCTACTTTCACTTCAAGTTCAAGCAAAGCACTCACACAACTATTACGCCTACGGATTATATTTCTTCAAGATCGAATCACTAAATCAACTAGTAAGCCCAAAGGGCTACGTCACTTCGAACAAATCAATAATATAGACTATAAAGTCCAAATTTGATTGAATTGTTAAGATCCTTGTGAAAACATTTGTAAAGGCACGCATAAAGTCTGCACAAATCGGCCAAAGTTGTCTATATACAAAAATTTCTACATGATTACAAACATAAATATGGACTAATCTTCCTGATCACCCTCGGATCCGCTCTTGCTACCGTCATCGTCATCATCATCGCCATCAAAAGCTAAGGCTTCAGCTCCAGCTTCGAGCTCTTTAGCCTTTTTTTATTTATTCAGTAAGGTCGAAACCCCGAACATGTATCTCCTCGAGGGTCTCTTTCCGAGACCTACATTTGGCAAGTTCGGCAATCCAGTGTGCTCGGGTGTCGGCAGTATCCGCCGCCTCTCGTGCCTCAATCTAAGCAGCCTCGGCATCAGCCCGATACACGGCTATGGACTTATCTGCCAAGAGTTTCGATGACTCAACCTCGGCCTTGGCCTCAGCAAGCTGGGCTTCAAGCTCCTTGAGCCGAACTCCTTTGCTTAACGTTTCGAAGCTGGACATCGGCCGATAATAAGTTGGTCAAAATGGTCTCTTTTTCTGCAGCCAGGCGATCGATAGTCTCCTTCCACCGATTACATTCGACTTTGATTTGATCGACTTCTTCCCGAAGTAACCCGATTATTTCAACCTTTTGCTGCAGTTGAGACAACGAAGGATTAACTTCCACAGTCGAGTCAAACCCAAACTTTAACAGAACGAGGCTCACCTGCTTGTCAAGTTCGGCCTCTTTTTCATGAGCCTTAGCCAAATCCTCTTGGAGGTCCTTTATAGCTTCGTCCTTTTGGCTACAAAGAACCGCAAGGTGTCTCTCTCCCCCCGAGACCTTCTGAAGCTCAACCTCACACTGGCTAAGGTCGACCTGAAATCTACTAATGGCCTGCATAGTAGGGAAAGAACACGAGTCAAATTCGAAAAATAACAAAGAAACCAAGTATAATAAAATCATTACTCGAGTAATGAAATGTTGGGCCTCTTCCAGTAGAAGAGAAGCGTCTCCGATATCGGAAGCATCACCGACTCCGGTAAAGCAATCCCGAAAGGGATCCCCTGCACAGCTGCACTAGAGCCTCCGCCCATATTGGGGGTCTTCAATTCTCGAGCTTCCTTTATCGCCTCCTCAGAAAAGGTGGGAAAAGAAGGCGAATAACCCACTGTCATAGTCCCAAGTGAATCACTCGGGGCGTTCCGATCAAGACTCGAGATCTCCGAGTCAACCCCGACAGGTACAGCTACCATCAGTTCAGGAGCTTCGGTGACCTCGATAGCTCTGGAAGATTGGGACACCAAGGCCGAGGCACCTCCTTCTTCCTCTTCTTCTTCTTCTTCTTCTTCTTCTTCTTCTTCTTCTTCTTCTTCTTCTTCTTCTTCTTCTTCTTCTTCTTCTTCTTCTTCTTCTTCTTCTTCTTCTTCTTTCAGTTGTTGGACCGAGTCAATCGAAAGGGCAATTGCCTTCCTCCTCACCCTTCAAGTCTCGGGCTTGGGGCCCTCTGATCGAGAGGCAGCTTTGCGCTTCTTGTCTTTCCCCGATTTCGGGACCGGGGACTTGGTTCCTTATTCACCGCTCGAAGGCCTCAAACGGCATCCTTGGTTACGCTTGCAAGAAAGAAAATCGGTAACGAATGGAGCACAAAGAGCGGTCCGAAGGAAACGAGAAGTAAAACCTTACCATGGTTCTTGGCTTCCCATCTGCCTTTAGCCAAATCACGCCAAGCGTATTCGGCATAAGAGGAAGTTGAGGCTAACTTCCGAACCCAATCCTCGAGGTCGGGCACCGCTTGCGGCATCCAAGGGACAGCTGTATATCGGGAAGAAACATAAAAAAAATAAAAAAATATGAGAACAACTTACAATCGAAATTCCATTCCTCGGGGAATGACATATTCTCTTCCGGAATAAGGTCACGGGTCCTCACCCGAATATAACACCCCATCCAACCCCGATCCTTATCTTCGTCGATGCTCGACATCAAAGCCTTCGATGCCCGACGATAAAGTCTGATTAATCCTCGAAAGATTTGAGGCCGATACAACCGTATGAGGTGATTTAGGGTAAAATCTAGCCCTCCGGCTTTGGTGGAGAAGAAGCTTAGTAGGATTACTATACGCCACACAGAGGCATGAATATGACCAAGGGTGACCTGATATCTCTTGCAAAAATCGATGATCACCGGGTCGACCGGACCCAATGTGAAGCGATAAGTGTAAACACTTAGAAAACCCTCCACATGGGTGACGACACTCTCTTCGGGGGATGAAATTTGCAACACAACCTCGGAACCCCAGTTACAGTCTTTTCTAATGGCCTCGAGTTGACCCTCCATTATAGAGCACAAATACATCGACACGTGCTCGCATCAACCCGCGATGGATGAAGGATTCTCAACCTTAAAATCAATCTTTAGAGTACAGAGCCGGGAATATAGTCATAGGTGGACGACTCCACCGGCGCCTTGTCGCCGGACGGCCGTGAAGAAGAAGCTTTCTCCTTCCGAGGCACAGTTTTTGAAGTCTTGGCCATTTATATGGGAGGAAGAAAGACAAAGGAAAGTGAAAAATTGACGACACCAAAACTCTGGTAGCAACAAGAAAAGAAGAAAAGATGAGAAAATTTGGGAGAGTGAACGCATGAAAGAAGTAAATGATAGGAAGAAGAGCTATTTATATGCTCGCATCGTGACGGTTCAATATCACAGGTGACCGACCGTCATCTGACAAGCATTAAATACCTTGAAGGGTTGAAATGATAGGACAGCTATCACATACGTCATAATCAACCCCTGTGAAAACGTTGGGTTATGACCCGATCGAACCACCAAAAATCACATTGATTCTCATCGCATCATTCGTGAGAAATGAGGGGACTATCTTTATACGGTCGAAATAGATTTCGGCCTTCCTATGTTCGATCGAGTTCGAGTGTTAAAAAGTCGGAATGAGATTTTTGGGAGTGAGCTTCGAAGTCGGTACTAACGAGCCTCGAGCCCGAAGGTCAATCGAGGAGTCGGCTCGATAACCCTATCGAGCTCGTGGCCGAATCGATTCGCAAGGCATTGCTTCGAGGTCGGAAATGCGCGACGCCCATCTCGAAGGTCATACTCGAGCCAAGATCGAAATGCCTGACCCAGTAACGAGCTCGAGCCAGTATCGAGCTCACAGACAAGAGCCGTTGCGACCGTACCAAGAGAGATAATCTTGGTGGGAATCAAGAAAGAGACAAGTCACCATGGGCCTTCCACTATATATTTTATTTTATTATTTTTTGTAATGACCCTCTTCTATAAAAGGGAGAATCCTTGTAAGCTAAAGGGCAGAGACAAAAAAAAAATCACTTCTCATATTGAAAGATATCCCTTTGTGTTTGCTTTACTTTATCTCATTCATTCTTATTGCCCACTATTTGCATTCTCATAGTCAAGAATATACGTATCTCTATTTCTCTACACTATTTATATCGAATTGTATCGCATATCCTTATAACCACACACAAAATCTAACGTTATCCAATTTTTTTGATAAATAGTTTGGCGCCCACCGTGGGGCTAAGGGTAACAGTGATCGTTTGATACAAATCTAAATTACACGCCAACTTACAACTTCAAATAAGTAATGGCTTTATTTATCAACCACGAAACCGACCTTCAAGATGAAACCAACAACTTGGCACCCGGGGCCGAAAGGCCAATTAACGATGGCACTGAGGTTGGAATCGAAGTACCCGAAATTCGAGTCGAAATACCATTGGATGTCAATTCATAAATAGCTTTGGAGACGAATCAGCGTTCCGAACCGGAAAGAAGCATTCAGGGCGGTACTCGAACCGTAGCCCGAGACACCCAAAACGCGGGGGAAATCGGGGCCAGCTTACGTATGATCTTTGAGATACTACAAGCCCAACAAGTAGCGATAGCTCAGTTACAGAGCCAAACTCGCGCACAAAGCAGGACGAATTCCAATCCACTTCGAGAAGTCACCCCCCAGAATAGAGCCCGACATAGTGAAATCAAACGAGCAAGAATCGGGGACTACTCTCGAAATTACTAAATTGCTCGAGGAACTCACAAAATGAGTCAAAGCCAACGACAAGAGAGTGAAAACATACAATGCCAGGGTCGATCAAATTTCGGGGGCTCCAGTAATGATAAAAGGGCTTGATTCGAAAAAATTCATACAAAAAGCCTTTCGTGCGGCACCAAAACCAATCCCTAAAAAATTCTGTATGCCCGAAATTCCCAAATATAATGGTACGACTGATCCTTACGAACATGTCACCTCTTACACATGTGCAATCAAAGGTAGCGATTTGGAGGACGATGAGATCGAATCCGTATTGTTGAAAAATTTCGGGGAGACCCTCTCGAAGGGAGCGATAATCTGGTATCACAATTTACCACCATATTCCATCGATTCTTTTGCCATGTTAGCAGATTCGTTCGTAAAGGCACATGCTGGTGCCATAAAGGTTGCAACAAGGAAATCAGACCTATTCAGAGTAAAGCAAAGGGAGAATGAAATAATGAGGGAATTCGTATCCCGATTTCAAATGGAACGCATGGAATTACCACCGGTCACAGACGATTGGGTCATACAAGATTTCACCCAAGGGTTGAACGAGATAAGTTCAACAACATCACATTGGCTGAAACAAAATTTGATTGAGTATCCAGCGATAACTTGGGCAGATGTACATAACCGATACCAATCGAAAATTAGGTTCGAGGATGATAAGTTGGGAGCTCCGTAAGGACCCGTGCATCAGAATAGGACAGCTACTAAAAACCAAAAGCAGATCGACAGAGAACAAAGGTCAAACAGAGACTGATATCGACCGTACGTCGCAGATCCGGTGAACAACGGTTCAGCACACAATACAATTCGAAACAATCGAAGGCTCGAGGGCAAAATTCTCGGGGACTTATGAGTAAGAGCGGCTTCGACAAATATGCCAATCCTATAGAAGCACCTCGATTATCATAATATAACTTCAGCGTTGGTGCATCCGCTATCATGTCGGCCATCGGACACATCAAAGACACTAAATGGCCTCAACCCATGCATATCGATCCTGCCCAGAGAAATCCTAATCAAACGTACAAATATCATGGTACCCATGGCCACAGAACGGAACATTGCAAGCAACTAAGAGAGGAAGTAGCCCACTCATTTAACAAAAGGCACCTTCGGGATTTTCTGAGTGATAGGGCGAAGAACCATTTTAAAAACAGGGATTTCAGCAAGCAAAACGAGCAAGAAGAACCGCAACACGTCATTCACATGATCATTAGAGGCATCGATACCCCTCAGGGACCAGTGCTTAAATGCACTAAAACATCGATTGTGAGGGAAAAGTGATATCGGATTCAAGATTACGCACCCATGGGAACTTTGTCCTTCGATGATGAAGATGCAGCAGGGGTCATCCAACCTCATAACGACGCACTGGTAATATCCGTACTCATGAATAAAACTAAAATTAAGCGTGTGTTAAGCGATCCAGGTAGCTCGGCCAACATCATCCGATTGAAGGTAGTAGAGCAGCTCGGCCTACAGGATTAGATCGTACCCATAATAAAGGCGAGATAATCCAATCAATAAACGTGGCCGGAACCATCCAGGAAACAAAGTTTCACGTAATCGAAGGCGATATGAGATACAACGCCCTTTTCGGAAGGCCATGGATCCACAACATGAGAGATGTACCTTCGACCCTACACCAGGCCCTCAACTTGAAAATGAGGTTGCTAAATGTATACGGTCGAAATAGATTTCGGCCTTCCTACGTTCGATCAAGTTCGAGTGTTAAAAAGTCGGAATGAGATTTTTGGGATTGAGCTCCGAAGTCGGTACTAACGAGCCTCGAGCCTGAAGGTCGATCGAGGAGTTAGCTCGATAACCCTATCGAGCCCGTGGCCAAATCGATTCGCAAGGCACTGCTTCGAGGTCGGAAATGTGTGTCTCCCATCTCGAAGGTCGGACTCGAGCCAAGACCGAAAGGCCCGACCCAGTAACGAGCTCGAGCCATTATCGAGCTCACAGACAAGAGCCGTTGCGACCGCACCAAGAGAGAGAATCTTGGCGGGAATCAAGGAGGAGACAAGTCATCATGGGCCTTCCACTATATGTTTTATTTTATTATTTTTTTAATGACCCTTTTCTATAAAATGGGGAATCCTTGTAAGCTAAAGGGTAGAGACAAAAAAAAAATCACTTCTCAGATTGAAAGATATCCCTTTGTGTTTGCTTTATTTTATCTCATTCATTCTTATTGCCCACTATTTGCCTTCTCATAGTCAAGAATATACGTATCTCTATTTCTCTACACGATTTATATCGAATTGTATCGCATATCCTTAGAACAACACACAAAATCTAACGTTATCCGATTTTTCCGGTAAATACTAAATAATTTTTCGAAACCTAGAGAGGTGTTGGTATTATTTGCAGTTATCAACAATTAGATTTTATTTGCTCAATTGATAAAAACACATTCATCCACGACCGTTAGGTCCTAGGTTCGAGTCACGCTGAAGGGGAAGGATCCTCCTAGTTTGGGAGTAAGTTTAAAAAAAACAATTAGAAAATTCATACATAAAAGGAAGAAGAAAGCACAAAGAGAACATTAGACTTAAGCTGATGGCATCCAGTTGCATTAATTTGAACCTTAAGATTTGAAGGTTTGCGTTTTTCAAATGAAATGTTGTGTGATTATTAGGTATTTATTTGGGGTCGAAAAGCATGGATCTTATAAAATTTATATAAAGACGATATGAATGTCGCTATTGGTTGGCCAAAACAAAAAGGAAAAATAAATAAAAGATTGGTAATGATAACACTCGCAATCTTTTGATTTTGATTTGTCATAAGAATATGTTAAAAGTTGGATGAGGCTGTTAAGAACTGAAAATGATGAAATAAAATAAATTAATTCAAACATTGGTCATGTCATATCACAATAGTGCATATCATAGGATGTGTGATACATGACATAACATCTCACGTCAAAGATTAGTTGAAAATTAGGCTCAAATCAACGTCCGAATTAGGTATTTTGTTAGTTAATTTAGAGAGACATTTGATCATTTTCCTTTATTGTAAGTTCATTGTGTTATCAGTTTCTTATTCCTCGTGCAGTAAAGCACAAAATCATTCGGGATTTAATTATCCGTAAAATGGTACAGTTGAATTTATATGTGTTTTCTAGACAAGTGAACTAATTTGATCATGAAATAATATAATAATCGAAGAAATACACAATAATTATGTCACGACCCAAAATCTAACCATGGTCGTGATGACGCATATCGTGTTACAAGACAAGCCTACTTCCAAAAATATTACTACTAAACCGATTATAAGAATTTAATAAAATATTTCCAACATTTAAATTTTTCATAAACTAAATCAACTCTAATTATAATATAGAAAAATACGAAAATGAGCCCCAAACATCGGGGTGTCACTAAGTCATGAACGTCTAAATCTATGAACTAAGAAATGAAAACTTTCTAACTGTCAATACAGTCCAAAAGAAGAAATGATAAAAGGGTAACAAGGTCCTCCGGAAGCTAGCAGCTACTTTGCAATCTCCCCAGATAGCCGACCTGAACTCAACGATCGCCGCGCTCTAACTCACCTGGATCTTCACATAAAGTGCAGGGTGTAGTATGAGTACAACCACCTAAGCAAGTAACAGAAATAACTAAGGAACTGAGCAATAGTGACGAGCTAAGTAAATCAGTCTAATTATTTATTTTCACAATTTAAAAATAAACAGAAATAAATAGGTAAATTCCATAACTAAGTAAATGCCACAAAGAAGTTTAACAGATAAATGCAGCAACAACACAAATAAATACAACCTCACAGCAGTGTCACTCCATCGCTCATCACTCGCACTCAGCACTCAATACTCAAAACACTCAACACTCACTTGGGGTGTGTACAGACTCCGGAGGGGCTCCCAAAGCCCAAGTGCTAAGCACGGACAACTCACGTGCAATCATATCAATACCTGGATCCGCACGGTCAACACACGTATTACGCGGACAACTCACGCGCTATGGTATCAATACCTGGACCCGCACGGTAAACTCACGTGCTACGCGGACAACTCATGCGCTACGCGGACAACTCACGCGCTATGGTATTAATATCCTCACAACCATGCCCTCAGCCTCACTCAATCATATACCTCACTAGCCTCACCATCATCAACAAATAAGGGAACACTGCCCACATCAAGTATCACTGCATATTAGCAAATAATAGAGACTGAGGTAAATATGTAGAATAATTTCTATGACTGAGTACAAATAATGTGAGCATGAATAAAGACTAAGCATGATCTCTACCATGAAGGCAAACAAGTTTAACAACAAATAAACACATAACCACAGATAATAGCCATTAGGCCTTACAGTCTCACGGGACGGACCAAGTCTCAATCCCTCGTGGTGCACACCCACACACTCGTCACCTAGCGTGGGTATCATTTTTAAATAATCACGTGATGTCAAATCTCCGGGTTTATACCCTAAAAGCCAGAGTTAAAACTGTTACATACCTTAACAGCGTAAAAAATCCTACTCTGGGATGCCCTCGTCTCTGAACTCGGTCTCCAAATGCTCAGAATATATTCACAATCAGTACAATACCATAAATATGCGCTAATGGAATGAACTCCACAAGAAAAACTATCAAATTAGATCAAAATCCAAAATTGGCTCAAACTCGGCCCTCGGGCCCACGTCTCGAAATCCGACAAAATTTACAAAACTAGAAAGCTCATTCACTCATGAGTCTAACCATACCAAATTCATAAAAATCCGATATCGTTTGATCCCTCAAATCCTTAAATTAAACTCTTAAAAATTTCAAGCCTTAACCCCCTACTTTCACTCCAAAATTCTACTTATGAATGACGAACAAAGCCATAGATTCACGAAATTTATACCATTATGGGTTAGAATCACTTACCTCAATGTTACTTGAAAACCTTCGAAAAATCGCCAATCTCCCTAGTTTCTCAAATCCAAAAATTGAAAAATGAAGACAAAACCACGAACTGTCCTTTTCTGCCAAGAACAATCGCACTTGCGGACTCTTTTTCTGCTTCTGCGAAGCCGCACCTGCGAAAATTTCCATCACAAGTGCGGAACTCACTAAAGAGCCCATATTATGCATTTGCGGCCCAAAGCGTGCGCCTGCACGCACCTGCGCGTTACTCTTCGTATCTGCGAAGCCAGCCCAAATTCCTCCTCTCCGCATCTGCGCTCAAGGCCTCGCACCTGCGGGCTAGCAGATGCGGCCCATTCTTCGCATATGCATTCCCAGCCTTGGCCTTCCATTTCTGCATTTACGGCTTCCCCAAACGCACCAGCGACCTCGCACCTGTGACTCCTCCTTCCGCAGGTGCGAAAATAGCAGTAGCAGCAGCTTCATCTGCATTTTCCAACTTCAACAAATCCGTTAACCATCCGGAATCACCTCGAGACCCTCGGAACCTCAACCAGAAATACCAACAAGTCATATATCAATATACCAACTTAGTCGAACCTTCCAATCACTCAAAACAACATCAAATCATTAAATTACCCTCAAATTCAAGCCTAAGAACTTCTAAATTTCCAAATTCAGCAACCGATGCCGAAACCAACCAAACCACGTCCGAATGACCTCAAATTTTGCACAAACATCACAAAATGACACTACGAACCTATTCCAACTTTCGGAATTCCATTCCGACCCCGATATCAAATTTTTCACTGCCGACCGAAATCGCCAAATTTTTAATTTTGCCAATTCAAGCCTAATTCTACCACGGACCTCCAAATCATATTCCGGACGCACTCCTAAGTCCAAAATCACCTAACAGAGCTAGCGAAACCATCAGAATTCAAATCCGAGATTGTTTATACATAGGTTAACATCTGATTAACTTTTTCAACTTAAGTTTTTGTTTAAGAGACTAAGTGTCTCAATTCACACTAAAACCACTCCGGTCTCGAACTAACTAACTTGGTATAACATAATATAGCTGAATAACACAAAAAAGAAGTAGAAATGGTAAAAACGGAGCTATAACTCTCAAAACGACCGGCCGGGTCGTTACAACTTAGCCTTAGAATGTAGATGGAATAGCAAAGATGGTGATTCCGTAAACGCGGTTTCCGAACACAACAATTATGAGATCAAAAAACAAGAAAGTGAAGTTTGTATAAAGCTTTGTATAGAATGTAGTATATGTTATTGTCAAAAAAATTATCCCCTTATAATGGTAACAGAGCGCACTATTTATAGCTATGTCTAGGGAAAACAGTCCTGGGATCATACCCTCCTTTAATGACAATTACGAGGATCATTGATGAAGATATAACGGTCAACATAAATGTCAAATTCTATGTAATGGGCCGTCACCCTGGTCCTCAGCCATGCCATATTGGATTCCACGTGTCCTCATTTTAGCCAGCCACGTGTCATATTATATTTTACCCTATACAGATAATCCCTTTGATTTTCGGTGACATAAGTTTGTGTTACCCGTAAGTTGGTAGAAATACTTTTTGGCGGGAATTATTATAATTCCCTTTGAAGGTCTCTGACAGTTGATTAGACGCACGTCTCTCCGCATTTAATATCTCGAACACCATCATCCCTTGATTCATCAAAGTTTTTGCCGGTTATCAAGGTAATCATGGCCATGAATTTTGCCGCCAAAATTTTACTCATACGCAACTTCCTTTTCCTTTGCGTTTCACAATTGCTTGAGCTTCTGATCTACATCCTTGTTTTCCAACCCTTTCCTAATTTTCTTCAAACACAAACTCTTTACATTCTTCTTTTCCAATGGCTTCTTCCTCTAAACGTGCTGGTTGTATGAAGAATAAGAACAAAACTGAGGATTTCGTTCCTCCAACAGTGGATTTCATCATCCCAAGAAGGCTTAGTACTTCGAAGGATTTTGAAGAGAATTTTCCTACTGCTAACCCTCGGACATGGGCTGTTAGTAGGTACCCTTCTTTTATTCTCCCTTCTAGTATCCCATATGAGAAGGAGGATTACCGCAAATTATTGCTCCTGATCTATCAGAGCGGGTAACCCTTCCTAAGGAAGGTTTTATATACTATTTCACGTATCCCTTTACTTTGGGTTCGTTTTCATTGAGCGAAGAGCTTGATTCTGTGATTGCGGAGTTTTGCCTTTGCTACCAGGTGTGTTTGACACAGGTAACTGCTTCAATGTGGAGGACAATCGTATGTCTCCGATGTTTGTGCCAAGAAACTGGAGAGGAGCTAACCTTAGCTCATCTGATCAATCTCTATTCCCTTAAAATCTTCCGTGGGGAAATGTTAAACCTTTCCAAGCGTGGTCACCATACTTTGTTGTCTAGCATGGATGATGACAACGACCGTGGGTGGATAGAACAGTTCGTTGCAGTTGCCACCAATGACATCATCCTGATAACGACTTCATCCTTTCCGGTTGCCTGGAACTACACTCGTAAGTTCTTTGTATAATATTCCTCTTACTATATACTCTTCAATGGTTGTATCATCTCTTCACCCTTCGTATGTTTTAGCAACTCGATGGCTCCTACCGGTGGTGGAAGGTTTGAACCGGTGGGTTCAGACGTCACAACGCCTGAAACTCATTTGTGGAAATAAATGACCCTTAAATACGTGTGGAAGGCCAAAAATATTGGTGACTTAAATTTACCTTGCTTCCATTTTTGTATATGAAGAATTTTGTTGAACCCTTCTGACTTTGTTCATGGAATTAGGTCTACCTGCGGGCTCTGATGCTGTCCTCGAGGAGGACGCTCTGCTGATCCTACTGATGCAGCGAGGTTGCTTCCGGAAGTACTTACTCGAATAGGTATCTACGGGCCTGTTTCAAGTGCAAATACTTCTTCACGGAGTCCCCGGATGGAAGATAAGCAAACAAAGAGAAGACACACCTCCGCTGCGAGGGAAAAAAGAAAAGGGCAAAGATTGATGCCCCCGAATTATCTCCGGTGGCGATGATGACTGGTCCTCCTTCGAGGCTGGTCGTAGACACTTGTGATGATTGATGATAATGATGAAGTTGTTGATGAGGGATCTTCTTTACACAGAAGGCGACGATCCTCAACATCTCAACAGGATGCTCAACCTGTTGAGATAGTTACACCACCTAAGACGATGTCTCGGCATTTTGGAGAGAATCTGATTTGGTGGAATAGGCCAACCCCCATTTTCGGGCCCCAATTACTGCAACGGGTGTTGTGGGGCTGAGTACCAGGTATTTGCCGTATTTGGTTGGCGAGCATCAAACAACCAACACTATATTTGATGCAGTTGCTTCTCACTCCTCAACTCCATCAGTTTTATCTCCACTTTTACCGACGCCAGCATCTGCTACATCATTTCCATATTTGTCTACTCTTCCTCCGGTGGTTGCTACACCATCTCCATCAGTCGTACCTGACCATGAATAAGGTGTTCCTCTTCCATAGTCCCCAGTTCATGGGAATTTGGGGTAAAATTATATCGCCCCTTCTAAAGATCCATAAGGGAAGAGGAACATTACTCTTTCGGTCTTTACCGTGTGTAACTTGCTATCATAGCCGGAGGAGCTTGCTAATTACCTGAAGCCTTCGACTTCAAAAAAAGACTGGGTAAAGATTCGGACACTCTCGGGCGAGTGTTTGTTGAACAATGCTATGCATAACGCCGCAGCGACACGTTCCTTCCATCCTTTATTATTTCTTCTACTTTTGAATAAATGTATTCTAAGTTTTATCTCTTCTTATTTTATAGGCCAACTTTCTTGCCTCAGAGGGCCTTCAAAGGTTGATTCGTGAGAAGGAAGAACTTACTTCTGAGCGGGATCAGCTATTGGCAGAACGGGACCAGTCTGTTCTCCATCTCTCGGAACTGGAAACCAAGGCTACTGAGGCCGCTGTTTTGGAGACTAGTTTGCAGCAAAGCGAGCAAGAAGTGATAACCCTTAGCCAAACAATTAGGCCGCTGAAGGTTAATTTTGATGAGACCAAGTCCAAATGGGCAGAAGTCCAGAACGTCGTTCTTGTTGCAGCCGACCGCGAGGCTGCCTCCGCTGAACGAGTGATTAACATGGAGACATCCTTGAACTCCAAAAGTAAAGAGCTTTTTGCCGTGGATGTGAGACATGCCTAGCTAGAAGAGAAGTACATGAAAACTATCGATCATAATAGGCTCTTTAGTTCAACTGTCCGCAAGCTCGACGTCAGCCTCAAATTTGCTAGATCCGCCCGAGAAAACCTTTTCGCCAAGGTTACTCAACTCATAGAAGAACTTAGGCACCGAGTGACTTTACTCATTATTGAAAAACCTTATTATATATATAGCATGAGGAGAAAAAGCTTGGAAGAGGCCAAAGCTAGTATTATTGATGTTGATGCCGAAATTGCTAAGGCATAAGAGCTTGAGTTGGCTGCAAAAAATGGACTCCCGGTGAAGTCTGATGCTCTAGGTTCTTCTGATTTCGGTTCTAAATTTTTGGAAACTGAAGAAGGATCGGAAGGAGATGAGGCCTAAGACCAAACTAGGGAAAGCTTTGAGCCATCGGCGGAACCATCTACTCTTCCAGGCAATGCGGATACTTCTCTTCCTCCTGGTCCAAGAGGCGCTGCAGTTTAGCTTTTCCTTTCTTTCTCATTTTGTACTTGTAACGTTTTGTCCTGTCCTTGTAAATAAAGACATACTTTTTTTTTCAAGTATTGTTTGAGTCTTACTTTCATTTGAATATCTATGCAAGCCTTTAACTTTTGCATTTGCTCATGCATTCCGCGCATGTTGTTCAATTTGCGCTTTACTATGTGTAGTCTCGGATGCCGTTTCTTCGAATCATTTTAGTTTCGAGTATTATCCCTTACGTGAGGGTTTTTTATCAATATTTGTGCAAGTTTCCCTTTTACATGAGGGTTTCTATGAATATTTGCACAAGTTATTTGCGCAAGTTTACTTTTTGCGTCCTTTTCATATGCGACTTCGGGTGTATTTTTCCCCGATGCATTTTGGATTTCGGGCATTGATTCTTCCGGAACCAAACCTTTAACGTGAGGATTTTTATAAGACAAAGCCCTCAACTTTCAAATGACAAAACCAGCTCATCGTTCAGATAAGAAACAAGATAAAAGCAAAAGGATTTCTATTTATTCCTTCTATTTTCATAAATTACATAAGCATTTTGCTATGCAACAAAGAAATTGCCATTATTTGTGGCTATCTTGTACAACTTGTTTCTACAGGGCTATCTGCGCAGTCCCCGATCCCGATGATCCCGGTGTTTGAATGCGAAGAATGCGAATTGGAACACTGGAAGTCTTGTATCTTTGAAGGTTCCACCAATGAATTGCTAGGTAATCCTTCACTCGGTAACATATCTTGTTTCCTCTTAGGAATTCATGTTATCGAGCAAAAGAATACCTAACGGCCCTCTGGAGGTTTGTTCCTGTGAACGGTCGGGTAACCTTTGTTCGGTAGCAAACTTTACTTCCCGGTGGAAATTTGCTATCGAACCAAAGATTACCTAATCGTCCCTGAGTGGAAACTTGTTTGTTTGCCTTGCTATCAAAGGTCTTATTGTTATTGTCTTTGTAATATATTTTCTGTCGCTGCCTTGTTAAAAACCTTGCCAGAAAAACCCAATTGGGACAAAAATTGAACGAAGAAAAAAAGAATGCAACACATACTTTTTGTTTGAGCGTCGTTCATCAACAATAATATCTTTTGAGGTGTACCATGTTCCAGTTGCTAGGCAATTTGTCCCCATTCTGGTTCTCCAACTCGTACGAACCTTTCCCATTGACAGCTGAAATCCAGTAGGGACCTACCCACGTTGGACCTAGCTTTCCCGTGTTGAGCTCCCGTGTATTTTGTGTTACTTTCCTTAGAGCCAAGTCTCTTACTTTGAAAATACGGAAGTTGGCTCTTTTATTGTAATATCGCTCCATCATCTATTTCACATGCGCCAAGTCTCTGCGTCCTTGGAGCAGTTCCAAGTTGATTAGCATTGCTTCATTTTTCGATTCTTTATTTGTCTTAGAATATCTCAAAGTGGGTTGCCCACTTCAACCGGGATCAGGGATTTAGCACCGTACATGAGGGAACAAGGAATTTCTCCAGTACTTGATTTGATCGTTGTTCGTTAGGCCCATAGAACTCCGGGCAACTCTTCGGGTCATTTGTCGTTTGCTAGTTCCAACCTTTGCTTGAGTTTTTAAATGATCACTTTATTTGTCGGCCCCGTTGGCCGTTTGCGCTCGTATGATATGGCGAATATGTGATTCTCTTTATTTTTAACTTTTCAAGGAACTTTGTAACTTTTGCACCGACAAACTGTGGTCCATTGTCGCATGCTATCTCTTTTGGTATTTCGAACCTGCAAATTATATTTTCCCACAGGAAATCGACCACTTCGCGTTATCCGATCTTCTGATAAGGATGTGATTCTACCCATTTGAAAAAATAATCAGTCAAAATTAAAAGAAACCTTACCTTTTCGGAAGCCAATAGGCAGCAGTCCGACGGTGTCCATCCCCCATTTCATGAACGGCCATAGGGACAGAACCGAATGCAAGGGTTCTGCTGGTTGATGTACTAGTGATGCATAGTGTTGGCATTTATCACATTTTTGTACAAACAAAATCTTTGGCGTCCTGTTCTACGCGAGGCCATTAATATCCTCGTCGTACCAATTTCAGCACCAAACTCTGCGTTTGAGTGATTGCCGCATATCCCTTCGTGGATTTCTCTCATAACATGGTCAACTTCTGATGCTCCTAAACACCGGGGCAACGAGTCCTTGGAAAGATTTTCTATCCAATTGGCCTTACTTGAAGCTATAATGTGCAGCCTTGGTACGTAACGCCCATGATGCTTTGGGATCGTCGGGCAACTTTCCTTGCTCGTGGGAGTTGATTATTTCGTTTCTCCATTCCAAGACCAGACTAGCCGAATTCACCTCATAGTAACCACCAGTATCATGGACTAAGCTCATCAGTTGTACCATCATTCTGGACTCCGGTCCCTTTATTTTCGTTGATGAACCTAAGTTTGCTAACGCATCCGCTTCTGCATTATCCTCTCTCGGGACATGAGTGATTGACCATTCAAGGAATCGTGCTAAAAGAGCCTGAACCTTTACCATATATTATTGCATACGTTCTTTTTTGGTATCAAAGATCGAGTAAACCTGGTTTACCACCAGCTGTGAGTCACATTTGATTTCGATAACATCATAATCAAGTCCCGGGGCCAACTCGAGACCTATAATCAAAGATTCATACTCTGCTTCATTGTTAGTTAAAGGGATCGTGCTGATGGCTTGCCTTAAGATTTCCCCCGAAGGCGTTATTAAAATTATTCCTAGCCCGGACCTTTTTACGTTCGAGGATCCGTACGTAAATAAGGTCCATACCCCTGATGTCGATTCCGACACAATTACTTCCTCCTTGGTTGCTAGAGGCAACAGTCCCTGACTAAAATCGGCCACGAAGTCAGCCAAGACTTATGACTTAATAGCAGTCCTCGATTTATATTCGATGTTGAATTCACTCATTTTTACGGCCCATTTTGGCCAATCTGCCCGAGATCTCGGGTTTATGAAAGATGTTCCGCAAAGTAAAAGTACTCACCACATCTATTGGGTGGCATTGGAAATAGGGCCTCAGCTTCCGAGCGGCGACTACGAGAGCTAACGCCAGTTTTTCAAATATGGGCAGCAAGTTTCTGCTCCCGTTAAGTTTTGCTAACATAATAATTAAGAAACTGCATACCTTTGTCAACTCATACTAAAATAGCACTTACCGCAACTTCTAAAACCGCGAGGTAAACTAGCAATGTTTTGTTTTCTTTTGGTTTTGAGAGCAATGAAGGGCTCGATAAGTACTTCTTTAGGTCCCTCAAAGCCTGCCGACACTCTCGTGTCCATTCGAAATTGTTCTTCTTTTTGAGCAATGTAAAGAAGCAATTACACTTCTTTGACGAGTGGGAAATGAACCTGCTCAAAGCTGCTAACCTTCATGTGAGTCTTTGGATTTCCTTCATGTTTGATAATTGATCCGGGATATCGTTTGTAGCCTTGATTTTTTGGGGGTTTACTTCAATTCTCCTTTGTGAGACCAGAAACCAAAGGATCTTATCAGAGTCGACCCCGAACGCGCACTTTTCGGGGTTAAGTTTCATGTTATGCTTCCTCAGGATATTGAATGTTTCTTGCAAATGCTTAAGGTGGTCACCTGCATTCAAAGACTTAACAAGCATAACATCTATATATACTTCCATGATCTTTCCTATTTGCTTTTCAAACATCTTATTTACGAGCCGTTGATAAGTAGCTCCGGCATTTTTCAACCCGAAGGGCATTACATTATAACAATATGTACCGAGATTTGTTATAAACGAAGTCTTTTCCTGATTTTTCGGGTTCGTCTTAATTTGGTTGCACTCGGAATAAGCATCAAGGAAACTCATTAACTTGTGCCCGGTCGTGGCATCAATCATTTGATCGATATTTGGCAGTGGAAATGAATCTTTCGGGCATGCCTTATTAAGATCTTTATAGTCCATATACATACGAAATTTATTGTTCTTCTTAGGAACTACTACTACATTGGCTAGCCAGTATGGATATCTTACCTCTCGGACCGAGCCGATTTTAAGCAAGTAGGTTCCTTATTCTTTGACGAATTTATTCTTGGCCTCGACAAGAGGGCTCTTCTTTTGTCGTACCGGCGGTACGTTGGGATCCAAAATCAACTTGTGTATGACTATTTAAGTCAGTATACCTGTCATATCCTCGTGCGACCATGCAAAATAATTAGCTATAATTTTAAGAAATTCAATAAAACCAGACCTGAGCTCGGAATGCATTCCTGTCCCTAGGTGAAAATTTCTTTCTAAGAATTCTTCGAACAATGACACTTGATCTAGTTCCTCTACCGTGGATTTTGTTGCGTCCGTCTCTTCCAGAACTTGGAAATATCTCAGCACCTGATACTGTTCTGACGACTCCACCCCTGGAATAACCACTTCTAACTCGGGAGTAGGCGCTGGTTACTGTAATTGCTATGCCGGGCTCTCCTTCCCTTTGCTATTAGAAACTGAGATTGCATTCATCTCCCTCGCTGCCGGTTGGTCACCTCTTATGTGCTTGATTCCTTCGGGCGCTAGAAAATTCAGCAATTGGTGATTCTTTGAAGGTACAACTTTCATCTCGTGTATCCATGGCCTTCCCAAGATGATCTCGTATCTTATATCACCATCCACTACTTCGAACAGAGTTATTTTCATTACTTCTTCATCATTCGTGAGCAACAAGATCTCTCCCCGGGTCGTCACGCTCACAAGGTTGAATCCAACGATGAGTTTTGTTTCCGGAATAATGTTTCCGGTGAGTTTAGCTTGTTCCAATACTCTCCATTGTATGATATTAGCCGAACTTCTTGGATCCATCAGAACACGCTTAATTTTAAAATCTAATACATTTAAAGAGATTACTAGTGTGTCATTGTGTAGTAACAATAATTTGTTTGCGTCTTCCTCCTTGAAAATGATGTCGTCTTCCCGGAGTCTTTTGTTGTGAGTTATTGATACTTTAGTCTTCTTTGTTGCCGAAAAGGTGACCCCATTAATTTCGTTCCCCCCAAAGATCATGTTGATCGTCTGGCATGAGGCTTCTTCTCCTGCTTTCGAAGATTCCGCGTTGTCTCTATTGCGACCATAATTGCTCTTAGGTGGATCACTCAAGAATTCTCGGAGATGACTATTCTTCAATAGTGTTGCTACCTCCTCCCAAAGATGTCGGCAGACCCTTGTCCGGTGACCGTTCGTCCCATGGTATTCGCACCATAAATTGGGATCCCTCTGGCTGGAATCGAACCTTATAGGTCTCGGGAGTAGTGCTTCTTTGATGTTCCTCATGGCTGACACCAGTTCCACTACACTGAAGTTGAAATTATATTCCGACAACCTTGGGTAAGAAAGGTCTCGAGGCCCCGACGTTTGTGTATCTTGAAGTGATCTATTATTTCGACCACGATGAGTCCCTCCATCAGCGGTGAACTTGCTTGCTACCCAAAAATTTATGCCACGGCCCTCGGTATGCTTGTAGGGTAAAAATCGACCCCTCGAAGTTCTCCCATCCGCGTCGTAGTCATAGTTTGATTTTTCTCTGTTCTTCTCCCGTCCTTTGGCCGATAATGCAGAACCGGCCTGTTCATCTTCGGTCTTTATCTTTGAGTCGTACCGGTTGTGAACATGTGCCCAAGGTGTTGCTTGAAACTCAAGTAGGCTCTCCTTCAGCTTCTAGGAAGCAACTGAACTTCTCGGATTCAATCCTTTGGTGAATGCTTTAGCTGCTCATGCATCCGAGACGGCCGTGAACAACATTATTTCTTTCTAGAATCGGGTAACAAACTCTCGTAACAATTCAAATTCTTCTTGTGCGGTTCTGAATACGTCAGCCTTCCAGGCTTGTACCTTTCTGGCCCCGGCATGAGGTTTAATGAAAGAATCTGCGAGCATCTTAAAGGAATCTATGGAATGCTCGGGCAGTAATTAATACCACGTTATGGATCCCCTCGTGAGAGTTTAGCCGAATTTCTTTAGTAACACATATTCAATTTCGTGAGGAGCTACATCATTTTCTTTCACCGTCGTTGTATAAGTGGTACTATGTTCTTGTGGGTTTGAAGTTCCATCATACTTTGGAACTTCACGCATTTTGAAATACTTCGGGATTAGTTCTGGTGCAGCACTTGGCTTGTACGGTAATTAAACATACTTCTTCGAGTTCGGGCTTCAATACTGGTGGTGCGCCCGTGATTTGATCCATGCGGGGCGCTTACTTCCCTCATAAACCGTAAAAGCTAATCTTTGAATGAATCTTTCCCGTTGTTAAGACCTGATCTGCTCCCGCCTTCCTATCGAATCCAACTTCACCCTTGGGAGTGTTGTTATCGACTCTCTGCATTGTTTGGTATGCGGGAGAAACGAGAGGAATCAAATCGTTCATGTTTGCATTATTCGAAGCACCTGATGGCGCCTGCTTGAGTTCCGTCATAATCTGATCCAACCGCGTGAGGTGACCTAGAATGATTGCATGGTGCTCTTGCAGGATCCTCACATCATCCGCCACTTTCCCCTCGTCAGCATCATCGAGAGTTGTCTCCCGAACCTGAAGAGGGTTCCGTCTGTCATGCACCGATGTGACGTCATTCCCCCCATTGTGGGTGTCACTAACTGAGTCCTCAAAATGAGGCTGATTCCCTTGAATTTCAGGTTTGTGTGCATCGTTAACAGTATTGTCTGCCATTTTTTGTGATTTTTTTCTAAGATAAAATAGTCAAAACACGTTAGTAAAAAAGGCAAAGATCAATTTAATTGCACGGCTGTTTAGGCCCCACGGTGGGCGCCAAACTATTTACCCGTAAAATGGTACAGTTGAATTTATACGTGATTTCTAGACAAGTGAACTAATTTGATCCTGAAATGATATAATAATCGAAGAAATACACAATACTTAGCCTTAGAATGTAGATGAAATAGCAAAGATGGTGATTCTGTGAACGCGATTTCCGAACACAACAATGATGAGAGTTGTATAAAACTTTGTATAGAATATAGTATATGTTCTTGCCAAAAAATTCGTCCCCTTACAACGATAACATAACTCACTATTTATAGCTACGTCTAGGAAAAATGGTCATAGGATCATACCCTCATTTAATGCCAATTATGAGGGTCATTGATGAAGATACAACGGTGTACATAAATGTCAAATTCTCTGTAACGGACCGTCGCTTTCAATGCTGCAGAATATTCCTTAGTAAATGCTACCGGGCGCAGAGCATTTAATACACTTTTGCGAATGTTATCCTTTCCGGTGACAAACAGAATGGCCGTGTTCGGTCCTTGGCCATGCCATCTTGGATTCCACGTGTCCTCCTTTTAGCCAGCTACGTATCATATCATATTTTACCCTATACAGGATTATTACTTATTACACAAATAGCCGGTCATATTTAATATTTACTTTTTTTAGCCGGTAAGCATAAATTATACATAGTTATATATAATTAGAATTGTTATTTTTAATGTAAACAATTATATGAATGACTATTTGGGTTAATAATTCAAATTATGCATGGAATGCAATGCTATTTTACAAGGATAATCACACAATTCCGTATATCTGATCCCTTCATTTGTCCGAGGACGAGATGTTTTTAAAAAAAGATGTGCAGAGATTTATACTTTTACTGAAAAAAATAACAGATTTGTATTTTTTACAAATAAAAATTTCGCGAGAGTAGGCGGTTGAGTAGAACTTTTATCCTTAATTCTAGTGAACTCTTTAACGTGTTAATCCATCAATTTTGACAGAGAAAGTAAAATTAAGGATTAAATATAAAGTATCAAAATGAAAAAGTCATTGCAGAAAGTGAATACAACATGTATGTAATTGTATCTAATATGATATTGTCCACATTCTTATCCTGTACTAAGAAGGAAAGGAAATTAGGGTCCACTCGGAAAATTGCCCGTGGGATATCGTAGGATAGTGATTAATCAAGAAAAATATATAGATTGCTTGTACGGTTTGTGTTAGGATACTAAGTATTAAATTGATTAATTACGTAAGATCACTTAAGTCTTGGTCATAAATAAATTGATTAATTACGTAAAATGAATTGTCTTTTAATCATAATAAATTGATTAAGATGCTAGTTTGTGTAGGATCATTTTTAAGTGAGAACATTTAACTCTTAAAACGTTGAAGGGGAAAAGAAGACAAAAAGATTAAAGTCGCAATAGGTGATTCAAATTATGTCTTTTTCCATTGGGTAGTCAAATATTGGAGTCCTTTGCAAGATTTGCTAATCCTCTGACTTGTCCACTCTTTCCTTGTCCTGAATGGGGTGTTATGCGAATCAAAATGGAGTGAAATATTTGTCTGGTTAAGTAATAATAAATTAATAAGAAAAAATTGGGGATGGAGTAAACATATCTTGACATGGCTGTTTTTCTTTTTGGTTAAACATATTACTTGTATATGACTTAAGTAATATTAACATTATGTTTTAGCTATTAAACCGGGATTTATCTCCTGCTTAAGAAAGAATGTTCCATAAGATATCTTTATTATTACTAGATATCCATATAACTTTCAAAAGCTTATTAACAAGTATGGTTTCGCAATATGAAAGCAAAACATGTTATAGAATATATCCAAATTTTAAGGACATTATTGACTTTCTAATATCATTTGAATGGAAGTATTATGACCAAATTGGTACACTAGTCTATAGTCTAGATTCACGAAATTGGTGGAAATAATTCAATTCTTGGACTATTTTTCCTCACCTGAAACTGTAGCGAGATTTTTACGGATTATTTTATTTTGGATGTTCCTTTCTAATTGATTGAGACATTGGCGCGGCGGTGGCTCTTCTCCGGAAGAATACCCATTTCTTCAACTATTTATTAATAGCTTGTTAGGTCAAGCTTCATTTTGGTCAAAAACAAAATTTACTATTTAAATTAAGGAAGCTTAAGCAATTTTGAGACGCAAAAAAAAAATAAAAATCTCCCCCAAAATACTTTTGAGAAAAATACATTAGAAGTACTTTTTAAAAGCTTGATCAAATACTAATAGCCCGTTTGGCCAAACTGCAAAAATCAGCTTATTTTGATAAGTGTTTTTTCTCAAAAGTACTTTCCTCAAAAATACTTTTGGTGAGAAGTAATTTGTGCTTGACTAATTAATTTGGAAAACACTTCTGAGCAGCAATTATTGTTTGACCAAGCTTTAAAAAACTGTTTCTAAGTGTATTTTTCTCAAAAGTGCTTTTTGAGAGAAATTACTTTTCTCTGCTTCTCCAAAACTGCTTCTGCTTCTCCTCACAGGACTTTTTTCATTTCAAAAGCTTGGCCAAACACCTTAATTTTTGAAAAAAATACGTTTGACAAAAAAAAAACGATCTTACCGCAAAAGAAGCTTGGCCAAACAGGCTTTAATTGTTGGTCAAAAGTATTTTTTCAAATTAATTAACTAATTCTCATCGTAAGTACTTATTTTAAAAACACTTTTAAAAAAAAAAAATCAAGTAGATTTTCAAAGCTTGCCAAACATACTATTAATCTGTTACTATTGACATCTATGAAAGTTGAAACAAATAAGAAATAGATAACTCCTTTCAATAGAGGCGGTTGATTATATTGAACTAAACCGGAATTACAAAGCAAATACGTAACAATATGGTAAGGAAGTTGTAACATGAAGCTATGAAGGAAGAGGAAGATACATATTGGGAAGATATGTGAGAAACACATACCTGAGCCAAAGCTGCAACAAAATTCACATAACCCTTTCTTTCTAAGAAATTTTACTTCAAGTATTAAAGGTATACAATCTATTTATTATAAATCAAAATTATTTTAAAATATTATTTTCTATAGCTATATTTTATATTTTATAGCAAAATAAGTATTTTATGATATATACTACCATTGAGGCATGAAATACGTTATTTAATTATGTTCTTTCCTCCCTCTTAGACGGCTGACGGCTAGACATACCTATTTTCAAGGGATTATCGTTACCGTATTCATGAATACATTGCGCGAATATATGTGAATACATGTGCGTACAACTGTATTCACGAATACGACATCGCGAATACATGTGAATACATGCGCGTACAGCTGGGCTGCCCTGATTTTATGCGCTTTTTGGTGATGTATTTATGAATACATGGAGCAAATACATGTGAATACATGCGTGTACAACTGGACTGTCGTGATTTTAGGTGCTTTTTATTGTTATATTCATGAATACAGCATCGCGAATACATGTGAATACATACGCGTACAGCTGGACTATCATGATTTTAGGCGCTTTTTACTGTTGTATTCATGAATACATGGCGGGAATACATGTGAATACATGCGCGTACAGCTGGACTGCACTGATTTTAGGCGCTTTACATCAGCGCGTATACATGTAAATACACTGCCATAACGACTGAATAGTAGCTATGAGAAGTAATTATGTATATGATAGTTATAGGAAGTTAATAGCCACTAAACAATAATGATTTCTGAAAATTCTTCTTCTTTCTAACCCCTAGTTATTTTTAACTTCTTGCTAATTGGGTCGAGATCCCAAGTATAACTCTCCAACATTGTACACGGCACAATATTTCTAGTTGACCTAGTCTCATTTTATTTTTTCTAGCACATAGAACCTTACCAAGTTAGCTTGATTCACAACAAAATAATTGTGTAGGAGTAGTGAAAACACTTTTGTCAGATGGTATTCGCGAAACAAGAATGTCAACGCATATATCAAATCTCCAAATCTCTCCGTAATACATATAATTATTCATAAAAATTTCATTTTAGAATAAAGACCCTTTTGTTCTTCCTTTTTTTTTTTTGGCTGCAAAAAAGTGTGCGTTCGTACAAATAAGTTCTTTTTATTTATGGACGTGTTTAATAGTACTACTCTTCGCTTCAATAGTCAAGGTCTTAACTTGTCGGTCCTTGAAGCTTCTACGAAATAAGAGTCGGATTGGCTTTATAAACAGTAGTTTTTCATGGAAATAACTTTTAAGTCAAAAAGTAATAAGAGCTAGTTTAGATTGACTTTTAAAAAGTGATTTTTCATCAGAAATAACTTTTAAGTCAAAATGCAATAAGTGAGAATTGCCGAATTTATTATTTTTTGCTTGTTTTAAACAATTTTTAACTTATTTCAAACACTTTTTAATTTTACCAAACACTAAAAAATTTAAAAAACTGATTTGACTAGCTTAAAAGTCAATCTTATACCCTCTAGAATCACACCTTTTTCATAGATGGGACCAAGCTGATCGAGGGGGGATTTTAACGCTAGGACGTAGTGATGGTGGTGGTAGGAAACAAATTGAAATGTCAACGGCGGCAACCAAATAAAGCAAGAAAGTGAGCCCAAAAGTCGGTGGAATTTGAATTTGATAAGCCTAGCCGAACTCCTAAGAGCCCGTTTGGAAATAATTTTTTTTTTACTTTTTTTTCTATTTTTTTTCCTTTCGAAATCAGTGTTTGACCGTAAATTTTTTAATTTTTACTTGAAGATGAATTTTGAAATTTCTTCGAATTTTTGAAAAACTCCAAAAAATAGTTTTTTCAAAATTTACACTCAGATCACTCACAAAAATTCAAAAACAACCCAAAATTATATTCATGTCTAAATATAACTCTAATTTTCAAATATTATTTAAACTATTTCACTTTTTTTTAATGTCCAAACGCCCACTAAATCATTAGTCTTTAATTTTGAAAAGGAATAAAGCAAAGAAAGCGATGACTCCTAATTCTGAATCGTATAAGAATTCTCTTCCCTCCCCTTCCCTTTCTGTCTCTCCCCAAACTTGGTTTATTGTTTGGATTTTAGAAAGAGAAAGAAGAGAGGATATAAATATTTTTCCTTTTTTCTTGATTGATTTTGTGGGCCTGGTTTGTTTTGCATGATCGCACAAGTTTAACGTGGGGAACACCTGGAAATTACTTGAAGTTATTATATATTTTACATTTAATTTTATGTTTCTATTTGCGTTTTAGTTATTATTATTTTTAATTATTGAAACTTGTTAAGAAACAAGGGAGAATAAAAAGTACCAAACGAGGAAAAGGGAAGGAGAAGGATCAAAAGGGAATGATACCCTACTAATCGGATTTTAACCCTCCCTTTATAGTGTGAAAGGCAAAGCATTCACCGTTTGAGCTAATTCCAAATTCTAAATTTAATTTAGTATATATCGAATTATTGAATGGAAATTAATTTTTTTTGAGTTATTCAATTTTCATATTCAGTGCAATATTTGATATTTGGAAGAAAAAAATACCGAAATATATACTTACATACACAACACATATAACACATAAAATATAAAAAGCCTATAAGTTGAGAAATGAAGGATTGCGGTGATTGGCGTGTAATGAAATCACATTCATCTAACTAAATTATACACTAAAGTGTACCGTATCGACAAACATTTTTTCAGTTATATTTTTTGTTTTGCATTCTCAAATTGGTGAAGATTTCTATGAGTTCTTTTAGTTTTGCCATCCACCCTGCCTTTACCCGAAAAAAAAAAAATACTACTATAAGTCTGCCTTCCCGGATTGTCGGTAGATCAGCTAGCTCGCGCTCTAATATTTTATTGATCTTTTCTATCCCTCGCTCGAAGTCATTGAATCGAATAAATTATTTAAAAAAATAAATCATATAAAGTTTAATTAGGTTTAGTATTGATATAGCATTTTAAAAAACCAAATACCAAAAATATCATACCAATATATTTAAAAACCCATCAAACCTACCGATGAAAACCATGTCTTAAGATCAGACAAATCATATGAAGTTTAATTATGATTGTACACTGTGATAAGATCAGACAAATAACCAAAATACTAAACTACCGCTATTCAATTATGAGGACATGCTTCCAAGTGTAGCCAAGAATGCCAAAACTTACTACTCCTACATAGTACATACTAACTGCCAATGGCGGAGCTATAATTTTGGTTAAGAGGTGTCAAAATATATAAAAGTAAACATACCAGAAAATTAAGGAGAGTCAATACATAGTATATATACATATGATTTATTTTTTATTTTTTTACCTACCTACACAGTGTATTTTTTTCGATAAGGGGTGTCATTTGACACCCCTTCCTATAAGGTGGCTCCGCCACTGCTATTGCTATCTTACATTTTATGAGCAGAAAGGAAGACTTGGAAGCATGTAATAATAATTGAATAGCGGTAGTGCAGAGGAAAAGTTTTAAAATGTCCATCATAAATGATTCATGAAAATCTTGCCTGCTCTATAGGACTATTATTGCGGATGTTGAACATAATTGAGTACCCATAATTCTGGGTGACTAAGCAAAGATGGTGGTTGGATTGGTTTGGTGGAATAAAATCAAGATTATTCCTTGTACCAATGTTACATTTTTTAAAAGAAGAAAAGGGTTGAGGTGGAATATTAAATAAGATAAATAAATTACGATATTTTATTTGGATTCTTTTTAAAGGACAATGGATTTTGTTTTGGACAATTTCCATATCTTTTCCCTTCATTAATCTTAATTCTTATAATAATAATTTTAACGTACTCAAATATAGTGTTTAGAGTTTATTTAGCATCATCTTCACAAACATGTAAATAGTCAATGTCTAGTAAATGGAAAAGAAGAAACTTAAATTTTAGAAGAGAACATAGGTGGCTTAACCCCCAAGCCACTAAAGCGGCCGCTTTAGGCCTCACATAATTAGACGCCCCATAAGCTACTCCTTTTATATGCAATTTAAATATTTATTGTATTTATTATTAAACAGTGGTAAGAAATTTTTTTCTACCATCTTTTGCTACCTTGTCATCAATGGTTAATAACATAGTTTTATATTTTGTGTTGTTTTTTTTCGGAGTTGGTTGAAAAAATTCAAATAAAAGTAAAAGGCAATTAAATCTACAGTTACTTCTAGTTCCTCTTACTCCAACTTGAATAAATTTTATTTACAACTCTAACTTTGTAGGATATTTTCTTTCAAGATCTCTGTAGACAACCTTCAAGCTAATTAGACCGTAAAAAACTATAGTTAATTTATTTATCATCTTTGTAAATTCAAATTTTCACATGATTGTTACTTTGGGAGGCAACGCTATACAACGAGTTATGTTGCCGGTCATGTGAAAAGAAAAATTTCAAAAATTAAACTTAATAAAATTTTATCAAATGTTAGTAATATTCCAACAAAGATTCAAGCGGTTGGTTACATCACCAAGATGAATTTGCATCTCAAAAAGTAAACAAAATGAACTTAAACAAAAATATCTAAAATTATTAAACAAATTTAAGGCTTCTTATTACGGCTTGATTTTAGGCCTCCAATACCATTGAGTCGCATCTGGAAGAGAATCTTACATAAATGTCCAAAATAAGCCCAATTTTATCAACTTCTAGCCATTAATTGCAGACTTATCAAAACTAGCCAAGTGCATACAAAAATTAAAAATCCCATATAAATAAGGAATCTTTCCCTCCGACAATCACGCGCACAAATCTCCTTCCATATTTTAAAGCATGGTCAACAACATTAGATGCAAGATGAAAAGAAAATTTAATGGATGAGGTAGCAAACAATGTGATGTAACACAAAGAAAAAAAAATACAACATTCCCAAAACCTAAACAAACAGTGGACATTTTTTATGGGTATGGTTGAAATTCGTTGAAAACATATAGATGAGTCAATATACAACATTTAAGCAAGATTGTAGGTGATTTGAACTAGTTTTGAGTCAAAATTCGTAGTTGAAATCGAATTTAAAATTTATTTACGACATATGAATCAAACATGTATCTCACGTACAAGTATACGTGGATATACATGAGATACATATTTGATACACAAGTGATACATAAAAGATGCGAGAGATACACAATGAATCATCTTGTTCCGTGTTCATATTGTGTAATTCAATTTTGGCTCAAATTTCAATTCAAACCAACTAAAATCTCCACCAAATCGTCCTAAAATTGAGATTCACACTCCTTAAGATATACCCAATTTATTTTAACAACACACGCTCGAAATAAATTTCAATTTCAAAAACCTAATTTTGTTTTAATTCAAGTTTAAGTAAGTTTCAATGGTTGTCCATGGAGTTTTAGTTTAATCCTTCGACCCAATCCAACAAACTAACGTTTAATAGTTATTTCTAAATCGAATTAAGATACTCAATTTTATGAATTTCAACTTAAAGGAGTTAAAATATTACAATATCGCTCAAATCCAGTGTATTAAAAAGTTTGAAATGTCTTTGTGTTTTAGCAAAATAGACTTGTGTTACAAAAGAACATTTGTGTTATTTTTGGTAGATATTTTATTTTGGGCTAGTTTTGCTTGAAGATATTCATAGACTAACATTCTTGGGTAACTTTCCTTTTTTTTCTTTTTTTTTTAATTTTAATTTTAATTTATATTTATAGAAAGCTAAGAAAAATTAGAAAGAGAGACGGCTATGATAAGGTAAAAAAGCAAAAGCGTTTTTGTCACCGTTGAAATTTTGAGGAATATTGGAGCTGATATGGACTAATTTTGAGTCAAAATTTGTAATTGAAATCAAGTTTAAATTCTCTACAATATATGTATCCTACATACAAGTATACATGGATATATAGGAGATATATATGTGATATACAAAAAAAGCACGGGAGATACATGAATCATCTTCTTCCACGTTCATCTTGTGTACATCGAATTTGGCTTAAACTTTAACTCAAATCACCTGAAATCTCCACCAATTCGTTCAAAAATTGAGATTCACACTTATTAGGATGTACCCAACTTATTTCAACAACACCACTCGAAATAAAATTAAATTTCAAAAATTTAATTTTTTGAATTCAAGCTTAAGCAAGCTTCAATGACATTCCATAGAGTTTGCAGTTTAATCCTTCGATCCAATCCAACAAATTGAGTTTTAATAATAATTTTTAAATCGAATTAAGGTGTTCGATTCTCTGAATCTCAACTTAAAAAAATTAAAATATTGCAATATTGCTCAAGTCTAGTGTCTTAAAAAGTTTGAACTGCCTTTATGTTTAGCAAAACAAACATGTGTTACAAAATATTTGGGTAGTTTTCCTTTCTTATAGAAAGCTAACAAAAATTAGAAAGAGAGACGACGATAATAAGGTAAAAAAGAAAAAGCGTTTCTGTCGCCTTGGATCCGAACCCCGACCTGTCGAGTGAGAGCTGAGTACCCTAATCGACTAGACTACAAAAGAATTTGCTAATACAGCCGTTTGTTAATCTTATCATTATTATATTTTCTTGTGATTTGCACCATATTTTATTTTCCCAATAATTTGCAACATAATATCAACATCTAAGAGAAAGGCTGTGTTGATTACATTTCCATAAGAAATTTCCAAACGGAGTGAGGGTAAACATTGTCTTGGAAAAATTGTTAAAAACGTTCCGTTGAGAGTTTGTGGTGTTATGTTTAATTTAAATAGTTTAGGGGGTAGCGAAGACTCTCAAGTATTTTTAGGGTTAGGTGGATAGAATCCCAATTTGACAAAGGGCCTAACTACAAAAAGTAGACGGCAAACCTTTTCAATTTAAAGAACATCATTGGACTGAACATGCAAATTATTATCTTCTCCTAATTTCAAAACTTCTCATAAATTTGGCGCCTTTTCCCACCATTATCACAAGCTTCCAGCAGAATCTTCATCTCAGAAACCCTAGCAGAAAAAGAAAACCAAAAATGGTTCTTCTCCAGAACAACCAAACCGCTTCTCGTAAACGTCCGGCGGTGAAATCCAAAACCGGATTTGTTCCTCCTTTTGCTCCGCCCGCCAAAATCCCCAAATCTGCTGAGGAAAATGTTCCACAAATAGCTTCGGAATCGGAAGCGCCAAAGTTAGGGAAATCACAAACCGTGAGTTCGACTGAGAAAATGATATCAGTTCTAGCGGATGCAGGCTGCACACTGATCAACCCGTCGGGTCCGCCATGTCTACCGTCCGACCTACATAAGCTTCGGAACAGTCTCAGCCGTCTCTTCTCATCCGATTCCTCTCTAAAGTCTGAGTTCGTTCAAGGCTTCTCGTCTTACATTAACTCTCCCGGTAATCTTCGCCGGTAAGGCTTCTCATCCGATTCATCTCATTTTACTAGTTATGAATTGGCGTAGAATTTTACAAGAAAAGTGTCACTTCTATATTGCACCATTAAGTAAATGTAAAGCATCATAGCGCGTCCATGGAAGCCTTACATCATCTTCTGAGGTTAAATTCTGAATCTTGAAAAATTTGAGGGTTATATAACTATGAAAACAAATAGGTTTATTAAGAAATAAGAAAGCTATAATTATATTGGAAGGAGTTATACACACAGCCAGTGTAAGGAACTTTCACACCATTAGGTCACTTTTACGTTGTAGCAGCTAACTTGTCTTATTTTCAAAATTATAAATTTCACATTTTAAGTAGGCGTACCTATAGATATTCTTTGGGTTATCTGATAGTGTAAAAATTTATTTACATCGAGGAGTGTATATAACTTAAACTCAATTTTGAATAAGACGGGACTTAAGTTGGGACAAAGGGAGCATATTTTTTTTTTTTTTGTGTGTGTGGGGGGGGGGGGGTTGCAGACGGTTACTTTTCAATTTACATTTTGAGCAGTGAATGCACTTTATGTTTCTTGTTGTATTATATATATATATATATGTATATATATATATATATGTTTCCTAGCCGGTGTTGTATTACTTGCTAAAAACACAGGCACATACTCTTGTGTTTAGTTTACTTGTTCTTTTTATATAGGATATCCGGAATTTAAAGATGAGTCCACCGGCTTATGTTGAATGCATCACCTTATGTTCTAAATGACAAGTGTACTCTTTGATCACAAGCCAAAAAACATGGAACCACTCTAGCTTGTAACCGCCTACAAGATGTCTCAAGGGTGATGCATGGTTATTGACAAGGGACTGTGTATAGGACATAGGGAAATGATAGATGCTGAATGCTATATTCCATACTTTGTCAGTTTTCATGGATAGGTTTTAGATTCATTCGTTATGAAGTCAGTGTCGATACATCTAACATTTTCCAATAAGTGGAACTCAAGAAGTAAAAGAGTTTTTTTGTGCATCTTGTAAACATTAGATGCTAATACAACTTCTGGTACTATATACTGTTAATTTGTTATCCAAATTAAGAAATAAATGCTCGAGAAAACTTCTCATCAGAATATCTAACTGTAGCAGCTATTTGATCACGACAGCATTATATCACCTTCAAGACGTGATGGACTTGGATCAGTACGAAGCGACAGTTTGACAAGAGTACTGCTACTGGTTCCTTCCATCCAGTCAGACATTCAAAACTTGCTGCTTGAAAAGCTTCCTGAGTATTTTGATGTGGACCCTGGTGGAAATGTTGGAGGGAGATCATCCTCTTTATGTCTTGAAGAAGACATAGCAAGGCTGATTCTGAACCAATTCCGGTGGCTTGACTTCCTTGTAGACTCAGAAATATTTACTGAAAAACTGTTTCAAGTATTATCTATTTGCCCGGTTCACTTGAAGAAGGAGATAATTGGGTCATTGCCTGAGATTATTGGGGAGAAAAACAACAAAACTGTCGTAGATTCGCTTCAGGAGATGCTTCAAGAGGATTCTTCCATTATTGTTCCCATGCTCGATTGTTTCTCTAACCTCCATTTGGATGATATGTTGCAAGAACAGGTTATTTTGTTGAACATGTATTAAAATCAATGGTCAATATGCTAAATATTGACTTTCACCAGAATAACACTTTCTTTTTCTGAAACTTGTAAAGGTCATTACAGTGGCGTTATCTTGTATCCGAACAATTGATGTGGAGCATATGCCCTACCTATTGAGATTCTTACTGCTTTTGGCTACGCCAGCCAATACTCGTAGGATTATTTCACACATCCGACAACAGCTCAAACTTGTTGGAGCATCGAATGTTTGGACCACACAGCAGAGTAAGATGAAGGGAAAGTCAATCGTCAACAATGCAGAAGCTTCAATACTTGATGCCTTGCGGACAAGCCTTCGATTTAATAAAGTGGGATTTACAATTTCATTGCCATATACTTGATAATATCATTGAGTCATTTGTCAGTAGGTATAAAATATTTACATCAGTTCTGCTCTTTATACATAGGTAATTTGCCAAGAGACATTGAATGAACTGAAAAGCCTTGAGAATGTTCAGAATCATAAGGTGATAGACATATGGTTGCTTATGCTTATATACATGAACAGCGAGCCTTTACAAAAGAGTGTTGAGAAGTTACTGAAGAAGAAAATTCTTGAGGGCTGTATAGTGGAAACAATGTTTGATCAATGTGTTTCTGGAAATAAGGATTTGGCTCAGGTATGGTTTACGCTTTGATATTTATCGCAGTGCTAAAGCTTACATTCCCATTTCCTGTGCGAGCTATATTACTGCAGTTTTGTCGTGTTGACTTATTATGCTCTATACTAGGATTATCTTCCTACCCTCCTTTCCATAACTGAGTACTTACTGGCTTGCAAAGAAGCCAAAGCCCGGGAATTCGGCATTCACATGTACACATATCTATTCAAAGAGCTTGTGGATAGTTATTCAAGACAAGAAGTAAGATTATCTTCTCAAGCATTTATTACATTGTTTCTCCTGATTTTGGAAGTAAATGCAAAAGGTTATCCTGCATGCCGTAGTTCTAATTGGTTGTTTTTTAAATGAAGGTCCTTGGAGCATTAATTACTCATGTGGGCTCTGGGATAAGTCATGAAGTGAGTTCTGCTTTGGATGTGTTGGTCCTCCTAGCCTCAAAGTACTCACAGGAGTTGATTCCACTATCTTCTCATATAACTGGTGTGCTTGTTGGTGCAGTATTGATGCTGACTAGACTAGGAAATTTCGCATAAGGTTTAGCTATATGCTTATTTTGGTGCTTCTTTTCAGGTATCCTAGATTACTTGGAGACATTTAGTGTTGAAAACCTGCATAAGGTTGGTGGTGCGATCAACCGTGCTTCTCTTGGCATCATGATTTAAGCCATTTCCTGGCTTGTCTTTGAGCAACACCTTTTACGTTACAGGTGTATGAAGCTTTCAGTCTTCTGGCATTTTCTGCTCAAGTAAGTACAGCGTCCTTTGGATCTCCTATTTCGAATGAGCTACTAGTGATTGTGAGAAAGCAGGTAAATGGACACTATGACACTCTCTAGTATTTATGACAGCGTCATTCTTTTGAGTCACAATGACAACTTATGCTCTTTAAATCGTCTGGCAGCTGAGTAGTCCTGATCTCATTTATAAGAAGATGGGCTTAATTGGCACTCTCAAGATAGTCTCCTACCTTGGGGATGCAAAAGCTACAAAGCAACTTTCATCATCTCAGGTAGCCTGCTCATGTTTGAGACAACTTTATCTTATTCCAAGTGGTCATATTAAAAGACATATGTTGCAGTATTTTGAACCTTGTATTGTCTGACGTTGTTCCAATATTTTGTTGCTGAAGTTTGTCTTTCTGATTTCCATTAGTGGCCCTGTATGTCAGTTTATGCACTAGCTAATCACTCATTTAATAGTTATGTTGTGTAGTCATCTCAATAGGAAGGCCTACTGATAGAAATTAGAAGACAAAATTCAGCAATAAATTCGAAGCAGGACCAGACTCCTAATTTGTAATGAGGCTCAAAATTATTTTGTAGCATTCCAACGTATACCATTCACTGCATACCATTATTATACTACTTAAACAACTTTTAAGAATTCAAATTTATTTAGCTATTCTAAAATTTGAATTTCGATGTGATGTTTTCTCTATCAAATTAACTTTTCAGCTATTACTTTAATATTTTCTTCCAATACAACTAATATAGTAGACAAGTCTATTAACATTTTTTAAACTTCTTATCCAGGCAAATAGCATATAAAATGGAACTAAGGAGTACAATTGTTAGTGCCAATAGTAGTAATACGGACTATGAGAATTCAGTAATGGAGTTCTAGTAGTAGTAAGAGACTTGCAGAAAAAGGCGGGACATATGAAAATGTACTGGCTACATGCGGTTTCTACTCAGATATGCTATATTGCGAGATTATTGTGCTTTGCTGAATACCTTAAATCTGTCTGCTAGCGTTCTAGGTTTTCAACGTGTTACAATAATGCCTATAGCGGAAGTCATTTTATTGCGAGTTCTCTTCTATGTCTGTATCATAGTTGATAATTTCCCTTTATTATTACTGGTAAACATTTTTGTCACCTAAAAGCTCCTAAGTCTATTTTCAAAGTGAGGTGTTATTTTAGAACATGATAAGTATAGGTATATATCATCATTAAAGTGCTTGGTAATATTCACTTTTAACCTTCACAATTTTGATGATTAATGAGAGTGACTGTGCTGATCGTATTTCAATACAAAAATTACTGAACCATAATGATATTTGATATTTTCCTCAAGTTACTAGATTTTAAGCTGCGTGTTTCTTCACATCGGTTTCAGGAGTTGTCTTATTTTATTTCTAGGGTGTATTTCGTTGAATTAATTTGTCATGTTGTATTTCCATATTTTCTTCGTCATGATATTTCAGATATTTGAGCTATCATTTAAACATTGTCATGCCGTAGTTCCTTTATTATGATACTTCTCAATTTATGAGGTTTGGTTTAGAAATCAAATTACGAGGAAGCTTTGGAGCTTTTGGAAACATCAATGAACTCTTGCAAGCAGCTTCCACTTCCATTAGTTATGTTCTATGATGAACTGGCTTTAACATTGAAGAAAAAGGCACTTCATCCAGCCATAGTAGAATGGTAAGCACATGATTATCACCAAAAATCCATATTATAGTACATAACACGTGCATTGCTCTCAGGACAAGCAAACATGTTGGGGACTTCGAATCAAAGTTTTTGTGTGACCTCGACGGTGGGGAGCTTATGGTCAAAGAGTTATATTGTGGTTTGGAAGGTATGCTTCACACGTGCATTCCAGAAACTTCACTAGCAGTTTCCATTAAATAATCATCAAATGAAGTTTTAATTTCTGTTTATAAGTGCAGGGGATTTATGGATGAACCTCGATGGAGACATATCTCCTATATGTCTGAATATCTTGCCACTTGTATCCTCTTCATTGCGGTAATTTTGTAATCAATCTCCTTTATGTTACTGCTTGAAAAGTTTATACATCATTATGTGCTGAATTTCGATTAATGAAACAAACAGAAATTAAAGATGTTACACGCCTACTTTTGCTTACTCCACTTTTACTAACTGGCTTTAAACTCTGAAGCCAGAGAATCACTAGCTTATCCAGGGGATCTTGATCTTTTGATAACCAGGTTACCAGGGGTTTGGAATTAAAATGGTCGATCTGAAAGAATTTGATGCAACATTATTTGCTGTCTTAGTCTTAGCTTCACTCAGATAGAATCCTGTCTCCCTTCTCCCCTCCATCTCCTATATCTTCCATGTGTCTCTCCTATTTTCCTGCTTCCTGTCCTTTTCTATCCTGATCAACCTCACCCTAGAACCTGAACAAATTACTAACTGAAACATATTTGTTCATACTGAAATGGAATAAATCTTCAAAGGCATATTAGGATGAGGTCTTTGAGTAATTTTGTTAATGCAAAGATTGGGTGGATGGTTCTGATGGAGGACCATTTCAGGAATTTCTCATCAAATTCTGTTGTTGCACTTGGGAATACCATTATTGCCATCGTTCATTTTTTCTGAAATATGCTAAAAAGGTGCTAGGAGATATTTTGTTGCACTTCAAGGACATTTCCTGAGGTTAGAGGGAAGTCTGACATTTACAGAAATTGTTGAGTGACTTTAATTTAGCCATATACATCTGTCAGTTAATCCTACTGCTCTCTTTTAACTCATGGAATGAAATTTTGCCAATAGAATGCGGCCAGGAGGTGTTTCATTGCACCTTGAAGATGTTGTATGGGGCTTGAGGAAAACTTTGACATTTACACCAATATTGCAGTGTCTTTGATTAAATTTCTCCTGATACTCCTTTCTTGCTCATAAATGAATTTCTGTTATATTTCTATCCAGAGTCAAAATCACCTGTAAACAACCTTGGACTTATAATTATCCTGAGATAGATGTATGTTCTGGTAACATTTCTGCCTGTTAGTGTTGTTGTTCTGCATAGATGGTCACATATTATATGACTCATGCAGGGCTGCTTCATCACTGCAAATTCTTCCTGCAAACTTTGTTTTGCTGTCTTCAGTAAGTATACAATTCTTCAAAAACTGCATCCTCTAAATCCTTGAATGTTCTATGTTTGATCTCATTGCTATGTCAGACTGAGAGGTTGGCAAATCAAGGATCTCTTGCAGGAATTGATGCACTTCTTGGCTGTCCTATACACCTTCCTTCCTCTAAGGTGGGATTCAGTACCTTCCCAGTTACTCTTATAAACCATTTCAATCACACCCACTGCGAAATTAGTTGCGATCAACTGTATGATCCTTTGTATCCATTCCTTTAACTTATATGATCAAAATGAAATTTGCCTTTAGCTTGTGATCATCCTCCCACTTCGTAATCTCTGTAATTGTAAATAATCAAAGGGCCAATGTCTAAGCAATATATACAAATCAGGTTAGTCATCTACTACATGAGATAATTATAAGTTAATAAAAGATTAGCATCTATTAATAGCTGGCAGGAGATAGTTCACATCATCATCTAATTTTGGAGATGAAAAGACGTGCCTGCATTAGTGCTCTAAACTGCACTTTTTGGAAATTTTGACTATGGATTAAAAATTATTTAAATAAACATAAAGGTGGAGAAATGAGGTTTAAATCACCTCTATGTCCCAAATTGGGGTGGGCATATTATTGCTCATTTTCAACCACCTATTTTATTTTGAATGTCATGTTGGACTTTTACATGCTTTAATGTCTTAGGCAATGACTTTGTAGAATAGTGAATAAGGTAATTTGAAATATGCATGATATTAGTAAATGAATTATGAATAAGCTGGGTTGTTGTTGTTGTTGTTGAATTATGAATAAGCTGAAAACAGTATTTTGAGGATATGGCTTTGTTGGCTGATATCCCTGGTGTACAAAAATGGTATAGACAGGTGGGCCAAAGTAGAGTGATGGACTAAATTTTGACTTCTTGCGATGTTGAAAAGTGAAAAGTTGATACTGAATACACTTTATTATATGTAGTAAGAGGTGGCTAAGTACCATTTTGAGGAAGTGGATGGTACTTAGGCATGACCAACGGAAACTGTGACTCCCATGCTCCTATTGTCTGTGATAATAATTCTCATTTTGAGGCTTGCTTAATGTTCAACAATCTTTTCTCCACAAACTTCACTACATAATAATCTCGTAAGTTTCATGAAGTCAGATCCATTGAACAAATTCAATCCAAACTGTGATATTATGTTTTGAAAACATATTAAGTGTTCTTATATTAATTTAAACTTTTAGAGGATCTGGAAGTATACAGTTTAGTGTGTGATGTCAAAAAAGTCAAACGTCTTCGTTTGAGTACCATCATCTTTTGTTAAAATTCTTTTTTGTGTTTGGTCTAAGACTCTAAGGAAAATAAATTAGCTTGCATATACTGCCATCGTACAGGTTAAATGTATAAATTTGTTTTCTCTAATAAGTTAAGCTTTTAGAGAAGGTAGTTCACTCAACTCAATCTATGTTCCCTGCCCAACTAACTTAATTACCAACATCATCACAGTCAAACTAACTCTTTAATGTTTCTTCTTTAACAAATTAAGTTAAATTGACTCAATTGTCAAGGCAAGGTTGGAAAATCAGTCTAACCTTATTTTGTTCATCCATGGACCAGGTTCAATAAGCTTTAATCAAGTTGTGGATTGGGTTTTCCTTATGGAGCACACCTAATCTCATAACAAAATGGAATAGTAAATTATACAAATCATATGTTTAAGCTTGCTTTGCATCTTCCATAAAAACCAGGCCTTTCTATGCTGAAACTAGGTTGAAAAGGGGGTAGGTAAAAGGCGTTGGGTGGGCTCTTCAGCCCATGGAGAGGCCTGTGTGTGATCTTTGAGCCTAGTGCCAACTAGCACTGGCTTGCTTTGCAACATAAGCATGTTCCAAGTAATTTGATTCAAGCGTCGTTTGGAGAGAATGAAATATGAGAGCTTTTGAAGATGTTGCAATGAACTTTGAACAATTGAGGAATAGCCTTTATGCCTTATTTCTTTTTGGTGTACCCGTGAGATTCCTTTATGTATAGAAGATTGGATGTCATTAGTAGAGAACCATATCTTTTTGTAGGGTCTCTATGCTTTTGGTATACTTCTTGTACGTTTTTATGCCCATATTGTTAATAAAATTATTACGTTATAAGAAAAATACCATGTGTATATGACTTCCTCCCTTTGAAACTGAATGTCCAATTTTCTTTTTTCACGCTGTGCCCACCCCTAATAATGATCACATTTTTGAAAGATAAGTTTCCAAACATACTGCACTGATTAAAAAGTTATCGAACATACTGCACTTGATAAAAATTTATATTGCTCTCACATTTACTCTTTCAAATGAAACTTTCTCTATTCTATTTTCGAAAAACAAAAAAAAGGTCAATATATGGCCATATCTCTCATTAACAATGTACTATTCGTGTTTTCAACAATCGCTTGATAAATTGCAAAATCAAATTAAGAATTTCACTTTGCAATAGACTATAGAGGGCATAATAGTTCAAAATTGATCCGCTCTGGCTTCAAATGCCTCGCGCTTCCACTGTTATTTCAAATTTGATTTGTACCCCATTTATTTTGTATGACCTGTATATTGAGTATTCACTTCTGTAAGATGCATTTACATATTAAAAAAAAATGTTACTTGGCAGTTTATAGGCGTATGACTAAAACTATTCAGGCTTATACTTGCTGCATACTTCTCCGTGTGCTAATAATCTCCATTTTATTTGTGTCAGTTCTTCTCTCAACCACTTTGGGGCTCTTTAAGTGGAAAGCAAAAGCAAATCATTATCTTGTCATTGTACTATGCTGCCAATTGGCTGCGGGAACTGGTAGGTATTGTTGACAATTTCGCCAATGTGTTGTAGGTGAGTTATATTATGTTTAAGCATGCTATCTGACTTCTCGGGTATATTATGTAGCTCAATGCCTTTTGTACTCAAGCTGTCAATGAATGTGATGCATTCAGTCAAGCAACAAGAGAGGAGATAACTCTTAAACTATTTAAGCGGTTGAGGAACCTCGTGTATGTGCTCATGTACTTTTCCAGTATGCCATGCATGATATATTTTTGAGCCCTGCATGTTTTGAGGACCCTTTTTGACCTCCTAACTAGTTATCAACTCTGTTCATCTTCATGCATCTTTGTCACAAACAACTCATAAAGGAGGATTATCTGTTTCCCAGATCCCATTCACCTTTAAAAGTGAAAGGAAATGGTTTGTCCCTGTATTGTAAAATGGGCACCCACTAGTTTCTTTGAATTTTCTGTTAGCTATCAGAGTAAGATATAACCCACTCCTGTACAAGGTAATATTTGCTTAACTTATATTATCTGGGTTGCTCTGATGGTAAGCACCCTCCACTTCCAACCAAGAGGTTGTGAGTTCGAGTCACCCCAAGAGCAAGGTGGGGAGTTCTTGGAGGGAAGGATGCCGAGGGTCATTTTGGAAACAGCCTCTCTACCCCAGGGTAGGGGTAAGGTCTGCGTACACACTACCCTCCCCAGACCCCACTGGTGGGATTATACTGGGTTGTTGTTGTTGTTGTTGTATATTATCTGTGTCTTCACTTGTTGCAGAGTGATTTGAAACAGTTCTATAAAAATCTTCCTTCTTACAGGTTACAGGATTTATAAATTTTTAACAATACATCTTACAAATGAATGGCCTTCATTCTGTATTCATTTTATGCTTTGATTCAACAAATGTGAGGCCTGGCTGGATGTGTTATCTTTCTATTGTAAACTTCCTTAATGTGCTTTCTTTGAGAACGAACCCTGAAGTTCCTTCTCTCGAGCAACTTTACGCTGCAATATGCATATGCATCAGCAACTGCATGATATCTAACCCATGAGTCAGTTCTTTATCAATAAAGAATCATGCTGTGACAACAGAACTTCATAAAGCTAACAAAGGTTTACTAATGCAGATTCCTGGAGAGCTTACTAAACAGTTCCCTCAGACAGTGCTCCTTTTCTTTACCTGAACTCCAACCTCATCTGGAGTCCTTGTCACTGAACCAGCTTGATCATAATAGAGTTCAGGAGATTAAGAATGAGCATGGTAATGGGAATGGTGGTTTATCACAAAAGAAGAAGAAAGAGAAAAAGACCAGCCAAGCACCACTTACTGATGGAAAACTTAGGCAGCCAACCATCATGGATGTTCTAAGGAAATCAGGTGCAGTTCCAAGCCAAGAACCAAGCGTGAGTCCTTCTGGAACGTGTTCTAAAGGTAGCGTACCTGAGTCATCAGGGAATCAACCACGTAATTCTAATGTACTAGCAAATATAGATGTTTCTACCACTGTGGAGCATGTGGAAGCACAAAGATACAAATTCAGGCCTCTTTTGCTGGAATGCTTTGCCATCTTAGCTTTTCAGAAGGTAGTACTAGTGTCTCTAATGAGTTCCTTCCTTTCACTGTCTAAATGGGTTTTGATTTGAGCTAGCCAGTGCCTGAAGTATATGGGTCTTTTCGCTGGTGTCACTCTTTTAAATCCCTTTTCAGCCAATGCATAACCTTCGTTTGGTTTTCCTTTTATTTCCTGGCCATTCTATCTGGACATTGCGGGCTCGGTATTTCTTACATCTCAGGGCTTCATTTAAAGTCTTCTGCACTGCCCCATCTGGAGAAAACATGTTTCCACCGCTGAGGTGTTACTTTTCTGGTGGTATCATCTTGATACTTATCCTTTATTTGACTATTGAACTGTATCTAGCTTCTTGAATCAAGGTTCTTTATCAAGTGTCTAAATAATGAAGAAGATAATTGAGAGTTACTTACCATGAATACAACCCTTAGGCATTTTTATGATTTCTTCCGTTTCACAAATTTTTCTTGAGCACAAAATGCTTTTAGTAGCACGATAGAGTATTGACAAAGCGACATCAGCTGCACATAGAACTTTAAGAACGCCTTTCCAGAACAAAAGAATTAGTTGTGTGATGAAAGATTTAGGAGTTATCTTATTTGAATTATTTTATCTGATTTGAGCAATGTTTATCAAATGATATTCAATGTCTCTAATCAAAACAATTTCATTAATTGCTTAGTATTTGGTTGTCTTGTGTGAGAATATCGCCTTTTGAACTAATAGCCACAGTATTACTCTGATGAAAGTAGTTATTATTGTACTGATTATTGAATGAACACATCCAAATAATCAGAACTAGTTTTCTGACCAAATCCATATATGCTTTTGCTCTGATTATTAGTTGATTGATTGGTCTACTAACTCAGCCCTTACTCTTGTGATCAGTTGATAGATTTCATTGCTAACTTGCATCTTTCTTTCCTTCCGTTCTTACCTTCCCTTGTTCTAATTTGCAACGGAAAAGTAACATATCTTTCTTCGGTCATTAGTCCTTTGAGGCACAACTCTAGTGCTATTTTGACAATTTATGCAATAACTTTTTTCCTTCAATTAAGAGTAATAAAAAAGAGAGGAGATTCTTGTGAACTGATAGACAATTCTGATATTAAGTTGACACTTGATATCTCTTTGCATTGTGTAAATTCACATAATAGCTGCCAGAAATCATTGCTGGCCTGTACAGCGTTTTTAACTTGTTTAAGTATGGTTTTTCAACGCAGACTCAGGATTCCTGCTGTGCAGATCCCGCTTCTGAGGTATTTAATGAGCTCCTTTAGTCATGCCCTCTTCATTAGGGTATATGAACCTCTCATGGACGTGTTCAGTTCCTTTTTCCTTTTTAATATGTTTAAATTTATAATATTGTGAAATTTGTGCATAAATTCAAATGTACTTATATTTAAACTTTCATCTTTGAGAATATCTAACTCCCTTGTGGTTCCAGTTGCCCCTTTGTCTATATATTCTGCGGGATCTAAACAGAAAGCTGGACTACTTCAGTCCACGAAGGCATATATTGGTTAGGCGCATGAGTGTTCCTCCTGCATTTGGTGAGATGAAAGTAATAGAGTTCATAAGCAAAATTCAGCCACTATTTCCTTCTCTTAGAAGGCACTTGGATTCTGCAGTATCTGGTGTTGGAGCTGGTATTACAGCAGACTTTGTTGAATGCCTTGCCCAAAAAAAAAAGCCAAATTTTGATATCTTACACAGAGTTTATGCAGATACAGAGATATGCCCAGATCATTGGAAAACTCATTCTGCCTTTGCTGGAAATCCTGATATACCCAATATTACAATCATTAGACCATCAGTTTCGAGATTTGTCATAAAAGAGACACTTCAATGCTTTGGCAAGGTAAAATATCTCGCTCCTACTCTTCCCCTCTATAAAACAAAAACTAAAAGAAATTGTTTGGGGGGGGGGGGGAAATTTTTCTTTTTCCTTACTAGATTTCTGATCAAATTTGTATCTCTTGTTTCCTTTTCTTTCACCCCAATTACAGATGCTAAACATTCCGGATGTTCAGAGAGACAAGTCAGTACTTTCGGATCTTCTGGAGGCATTCCAGCCAATCAGCATGACAGACTGCTTTTTCCAAGGCATGCAATTGATTCCGTCACCAGGAGACATAGGTTATTTATTTGCTGGTGCATATTCATTCGTGGGGACTATCTTTGATTCAGGTATGCTACTTCTGAATTTGTTCTTTTGGTTCACATATTTCTTTCATTTATCAAGGAAGAATATGTTGGTCTCTACCACTTGACTTTTTTCCTTGCAGCACGTGCTGTCTCATTTGCTTTGGCATCCGACATATTGTTAAGCTTAGAATCAGTACTTTCCTCTATCCGAACTATACTAGATAACGATCTCGATGATATTGGAAAAGATATTCGCACAGGTTTTTCGAAAGAGCTACTTTCTTTTCTGTCAAAGAAGCTGGGAACTTTTGCTTACACACTTTTGATGCAAAAGTGTGATGGCGTTAATGACATTGAGGATGGTCAGAAAGTCAAAGTATGTTAATCTAGTTTCTCCAGCAAACATCAACTATCGTGTTTCTTGAATGACAGCTGACCGTACAATATATTTTCTTCGGGTTGCTAGTTTGATTAATTTTTAATTGCAGGCAGAGGTCATTCAAAAGCTTTTGCGAATTTACTTGGAAAATTGCGAGTCCACTTCCGATTCCCTAAGTGAACTTGCATGCTCTGTTTTGCCCCAGGTGCATATATTAGGTGGTTTACATAGTGATGCTTAGACAGATCATTTGTCGTGATTGAACCAAATGTGAAAACATTGCTAAATATTTCACATATTGCACCAAAAGTTCTGCTGTGAGCTTATCTCTTAAACTTTCCCTAAATTTGTAAAATATTGCATCAAAACCTTCTGCTGCGAGATATTTGTTATGCAATAGGGCTTGAAGTTCAAAAAGTATTCATAACCCCCTTTAGTCTTTAAAAGTAAGCTTAAACTACATGACTACTATGTACTTGTTTAATACACTTAGGTAATGCTTGTAATGGAGAAAATAATCTCCACATAAAATTCAACATTGTTTTATACAATGTTTGGTTTGAATTTTCTTTTCCACATAAAAATTAGTATAATGCATTAGAATGTTTGGTTTCAAATTTTCTTTTCTGCATAACGGAAGCTCGCATAAGCAGAGGCGGAGCTAGCCCATCGAGTATGGGTTCGACCGAACCCAGTCACTTTGGTCCAATCCATGTATTTGTCTTAAAAAATCCATTGAATATGTACAAATTATTAATTTAGAGTCCATTAACTTAAAAGGATTAGAACCCCGAACCCATAAGCTTCAAATCCTGGCTCCGCCTCTGCGCATAAGCTATGCGGGAATATATGTATTATTTTATGCTTGATAGAATGTGGAATAAGAATGCAGAGATTAGTAGCACATGGATAATCACTAAATGACAAAAATAAACCTTCATGTAATAACCAAAATAACTATCCGTGCATTACAGTCCCTACATTACTAATCCCTGCATAACTTGTTTCTAAGCCAAACGACCCCTCCAAACGACCCCTCATGTATTAGACTATTAGTTACTTTTACTTCTTCAATTACACTAGCATAACAACAACACCACCAACAAACCCAACGAAATCCCACAAGTAGGGTTTGGGGAGGGTAGTGTGTACGCATACCTTACCCCTACCTTGAGAAGGTAGTGAGGTTGTAATCTGCAGACCCTCGGCTCAAAGAAGACGAAAAAAGAAGCAGTAGCAACAAGCAATAACACCAACAATCCAATAAGTTCAGTTACAGTAGCATGCTATGTTGATTTTCTGCCTGAATCTCATACTATTTGAAGCTCACTAGTAACGAAGATGCAATAAAATGTACTTCCCTATTTGAAATGTCAGTAAATATATCTCAGTTAATTGATTGCTGTTATTTATGAGTCAATTGGCTTGTTGAGTCTTCAGAGTTTATCTATGTTAGGCAGACTTGGGTGGTGACTGGTATGGTTGTCTACTGGACAAGTGGACATGGTTTTGACCAAGGATCTTTACCCTTTAAAATCAATCTAGAGAGTGTATGCATGCCCTACTTTTTTGGCAGATCAGGGGTCTCGGTAAAGTTTTAATACCAGGAGATACACATGGCCAAGTGCATTTACATTGTTGATTGCTTCAAACGTATTGGAAAAATTATGAAAGTAGCAATACCCAATTTGCATATTAAGTGGCAAGATTTGAATGTGTATGGACATTAATAATTTAAGAACTGAAATTCAATGTCTTTGAATGTTTCTTATATATATATATATATGTGTGTGTGTGTGTGTTAAGAAACAATAACCTCAGTTCTAACTTTATAATTGTTTACTCTAGAGAATGGTAATTGTGAAAATGTTGGCATTTAATTTGCTTAGTGGTCTGTGAGCGTGATACTCGGCAAACCCTCAATTTAATCGTATTTTGTTTATATGTCAGGTTTCATCACGCAAATCTGCAGTGGAAGATGGCTCTTGTTTTCCTACTCTATGTCCTGCAACATTTTGCATTTGGTACCGGGTAATGGTAAGATTACCACTATGCACTCAATTCTGTGTGCATTATTGCACGTGGAGATTATATGCGCGCTAAACAAGATGTTTACTGAAGATGATTTAATGGTGCAGCATGAAGAGAACCTTGCTATGATTAATCGCTTGGTGGGTACCTAAATCTTGTATACTATTTAGAAGCTACACGTCAACTGATGGAACTTCCATGATAAAAATATAATTGTTATGTTCTTTACCTGCTTAGGTCAAGGAAATTTCACTGCTGGAGAAAGCCAGGGGTGGTGTTGAGATGGAAGATGTCAAATGCCTTCTGAAGAAACTACAACAATCTGTTAATGTGGTTGTATCTTTAGTCAACATGTGCAAGACTCACGATAAGGTGGTTATCTTGCTTTAAATTTCTTATTTTAATTGCCACTCAGCTTTCTTATTCCGACAAAATTGGTGTTGACTAATAGGTCAACGTCCGTGCAATTGCTGTCAAGTTTGGTGGGAAGTTTGTTGACTCTTTCCTCAAAGGTACTTACCTCTATCATGGGTCAGGGTACAAGGACCTCTTTTTTTCAGTTAAGGGAGGGTGATTTCTTCTGCCTCATCTTTGTGATTTTAACGAAATATGACGTATTGAAATTAACAAATGTCTTCAGCTTTTGATTTCTTACAGGGGCAATTTGAATTGCAGCGCGAGCATATAATTCAGATGGTAAGATGAGTGAATTACTGGCTTGAACCATCATAGATGCTAAAAACCTGACTTTAGATTAAGGAGTCTCTATATTTATTAGGTTAGAGAGCTTCAGATGGCAACGAGAACTATACAGACGCTGTGTTCAGAAGCAAAGGTTTGACAGAAATCCCATATGCTTTTGTCAGTCTATACGCTCATTTGTTGCGGCCTAGACATCTTTTTGTACTATCATTTGTGCTTTCTTTTCTTTCTGGCAGGGCATGAAACAAACAACAATAACCAGCAAAATCCCAATCACCAAGAGATCTATGGAGCGGTTCTTGTTTCGTGTCAAGGAACTTCTTCACTCAACGTCAAGTGGATGCACTTTTTGGATGGGTATTTTTCCCTTGTATTTACCGACCTGTTATTGTAATCAGATAGCAGATCAAATGATGGTTTATAATATTATTCTATGTGCTAATAAAGTTTTATTTTTTATTTTTAATGATTTAAAAGCCAAAATCTTTCCATGTTCAATACATGCACGTATTTGTTTTATCTAATAGTATCAATTTCTAATCTGGGAGAACTTAAAGACTGGCCCATTCGGTGGCTTTCGCGGTCTCCCTCGTCGCATCTGTTACATGCATTGGAACCTATGCCAAAATGATGCAAGGAGAAATTTCTTTTTAAAGCTGAGGGTGTGGTGGTCCTTTTTCAGATTTAGAATAGTATAATGCTCAAGTTTTATGCTTCTGGTGTCCCCACATATATGTGGAAGTTTGTTAACAATTCTGCTGCATCAATAGCTAGCTTTGTCTACTCATAGAAGTTCTTGATGCTTCAGGCTTAAATTTGTGCAGTCCAAATGTATCTGAATTTCATCCTCACATGTGTTGATTGCTTTAACCCGTTTCTTCATTTTGGCAGGCAATCTAAAGCATAAAAATTTGATGGGGGATGTAGTAAGCTCCCAAGCATATATAGATGATCAAAATGACAATATGGACAATGTTTCTATGGAAGATATGGTTATAGATGAACCCACAGATATTGCTGGTGAATGAGGACCTCATTAATTCAAGCAACAAGAGCTGACCTAAAAAATATCCGACACAGCCAGAGCTGACTCAAGACAATTATGTGAGCGCTATTGATTTCTAACTCTTATGTGTGATGTGCGTGATCGGTGGGTGACTAGATCCTTAGGGACTTTCCCATCCTTTTTTATTACGACTCTTCATTTGCTGTGGATTCCATCCCTCATACCTCATGCTTGGTTCCCAATCTGAGAAATGATGAAATAGGCATGAATTCCGTAATTTACTGCCCCATATGACGTTTGAAAGAAAGAGGTAGTGAGGAACTATTATATTATTATAGTTTGAGAAGTCAAAACAGTTTTTTATCTGAATGTAACATCTCAAACATGTCTTAAAATATTTAAACTATAAGAAAATATACTTAACTGTACTTTTAGTATAGTTTGTAAATATGTAGGATTGAGTTTTATTCAAAATTAAGAATTTGATATCCGAATTTAGTCAAGAAATTGGATGCCTTGACTCTTGTAATTGTAAATTGCCTATGCCCTCTGAAACATTAGACTGTTTGTGCCTCTAGACTAAACAATGGAATAATCTGACGATTCTTTCGTGTATTTGCTGGTATGCACATCTTACAGATCAGCCTTGGGAAGAACTGTTATGGTTTAGCCCTTATTGCTGTGTTGCAATCAGGGATTGTTGGCAATATTTTTTACATGGAAATTATAAAATGGGCTTCCCCTAGGTTTCACACCAGCAGCTTGCATCTATTGTTTGAAAGCTTCTGCACAGTGTCCTTTTGATACATACTCCATGCTCCTATGTGGATAAGTTGTAATTAGCCATCATTATCGAAGTTTGCTCGATTCCTCTGGCTCTTGTAATTTTCTGAATGCCTTTGACATGGATAATGTGGAAACACCTTTTTCCCCCCTAGAAAATTTGGCGACTAATTAGCATGTGCTGGATTCTTAGTGACTTGATATTGCGCTTGAGAATTGTGCATCCACGTAACCTCCTTGAACCCATATATTAGATCTAAGATGGTCAGAGCTGTTCATACCAACGTGCCAAACGAAGAATGCCAGAAGCTAAGTGTGTATTAAACTGTAAATGTAGTAGTAATGATGAAAAACCAAAGGTTGTGGTTCCTCCCTCTTTAACTAGAGGTCTTGGATTTGAGTTATGCATTTGGTAGAGAATGCTATACCCTCAATGCTGGATGGGAGACCAAAAAAAGTAAAAGATGAAAAAACCATAATCTCTTTCTCTACGGCACCAAGGTGCTCAAGAAAGGGAGCCTTTGTTGGTTATTTAGGTTTCCTCTTCCATTTCCCTTTTCACTGGCTAAAGTATAGTATCACCTTAGTTTTCAGTTTTGCGGCCTAATAGTTTATTGGTCATAATTTCTGTTCTGTAGGGGTAAACTGCCATTTTCACTTGTAAAGTTAATGGAAATTTATCACATAGTATAGTTGTATTTTTAAGAAGATAAAACAGCAAGTTTTTTTTAACTTATTTGTTTCATTCGAAAAAAACAAACTATTTGTTCCATCGACCAATAATGTGATACTTCTCTTTTTGACTTAACCCAGCCGTATTCAATTGGTTTATACGAGATTATGCGAATTTAAAACAAGCAAACTTCAGATTTCTCCTATTTATAATATTTAGTTGCATTATTTATTTATGGATTCTTGTCGGTTGTGATTTAATTGTAACTAATTCATTCACATCTCAATTTTAATGAGTTCTCACTGTTGAGCTGACAAAAAAGGTCAAGAAGAAGAAACATTTTTCCATTTATAAAGAACTTGCATTGTTTTGGGAATAGATTGGTTTGCTTTACTAGTAATTGAAAGAGAAATAGAACTAGCAACAGAGAACCATCAAGTTTTTAATTAATTCTAATGTCTATGTCAAACAACCAAGCAAAGGAGCCAATTGTTTATGTTCGGAAGAAAATCCGAAAGACCAAAAGAATAGAACAAGTAGTTGGTAATGTTGTTGCTTCCCCTTCTCATCAGGTATCTTTTCTTTGTCTTCCTTGTATATTTTTTTATGCGGTTCTAGATCTCTCACAAGCACAAAATCAATCCCCAGTTCTCACGATCTTTTAAAAATAAAAATTAAAAGGAAGAAATTCTTTTCTCCTCCCACTTTAGGCCCTAGACTATTGGGTCTAAGTATGTCATAGCGATTGGGCCAAGCAGTGGAATTTAGAAGCAATCACTTTTAGCATGCCGTCGAAACTATTCACGTTAGATATATTGGACGAGAACGAAAAGTTAACATAGTTTTTTAATTTAGTTACATTCACGGGAGATAAAAAATTCACGATTATTATTTTGAGAGAGGCTATACAATGTCATTTTTCTAACAATATTATGCTTAGGCCCATAGTACATTATTTTCATAGAAATGACATCAGGTAGGTACTCCAAAGGGCTGTTTATTTAGGAATTAGTCAGTGCGTCAAATGTATAATATATATATATATATATATATATATATATATATATATATATATATATATATATATATATATATATATATATATATATATATATATATAATGATTGTATAATCTATGTATACTAGCTAAAAAAAGTAAAAAGTAAATTCGACCGGCTATTTGTATAAACATCGGCTCATTCTATGTCATCACACCATAGGGATCTTCATGGGCTACTACAAGAGCTACTTTTTGCCATCTTCATACTCATCTCCTACGATCTGATAACCAAATATTATGTAACTAATCAGTGTATAATGATAAGGCAGCAAAAGAGAAATATATTGAACTTGAACGAAAAGTTAACATAGTTTGTCAATTTAATTACATTGACGGACGGAGATAAAAAATTCACTATTTCGATGAGAATATAAAAGAGACCGTATAAAAATATTGAGATGAAATTCATTCTCAAAGAGATTCACAATAATGGCGGCTAATTTTGTCTTTCACATATTCTCTCTTTAAACTAAACTCTTTGAAAATCTGCATAGTGAATGGTGTCATATATTTTCATTTTACGATACTATTTGCATGTGAGACAGAGGCGGATGTAGTGTACTGATTACGGGTTCAACTGAACCCATAACTTTTGACGTGGAGTAAAAATTTGTATGTAAAATTATTTTAAAATTATAAAAATAGTAGATATGAACCCATAACTTTAAAAATTGAACCTATAGGATTTAAATCCTGGATCCGCTTCTGATGTGAGATGTATCTGATTTTCTCTATTTTATTGAAAAAAAAGTAAAATTTGCTTTTCCGTATATTTCCTTAACCACTTCTTATCCAAAGCAGTATGATACGCATTTGACATATGACTTTATTTATTTATTTATTTATTTATTTATTTTTAAAATTTGAGAGTGAAGCCACAATTTATCAAGAGTTTAGTTTTTTAATGAGGTGTTGCAAATGATGTTACATTAAACAATTAACACTTTTTAACTTTGTTATTTTTGGCAGGATTTGTTACCCAAAAAGGTAGGCCAAAAGAGCTTTGAAACATTACATAAGGATCCCATCAAACTTTTTGTGGAAGAGGCTTCACAAGAGAAGAAATGTGTTGATAAGAAGGAAACAAAGACAAAGAGGGGACCCAAGTGTTCCTATAGTTCAAAGTCAAATACTAGACGATGCAAAGGTAAATGAGTTGTTTATTTACCTTTTATTTTCTCTAGTATGAATTAATTATGTATGTATATTGTATAGGTGGAGGGGCTCGAAATGCTAAAATTAGTGATAATAAAGAGGAAAGGCGCAAAACCTGGAATCCTCAAACATCAGTTTTCAACAAATATATGGAAATTCTGACAACAGAGGAAGAAACAAATTGGAATCAGCTTGCTCTTGTAAGTTACATGCACTCTACATTTACTTCAGCGAAAATACAATATCTTTTATTCTTCTGTATAAATAACACAAATAAATTAGAACTCAAAGGTGGGACTCCCTTCAGATATACTAAAGTCTCATGAAACTAATGCCTCGATTGGTAGCGGAGTTAGGATTACACTAAGGGGAAGTTAAAATATAAAGAAGTAAATGAACGAGCTAAGGAAATTCAATATATAATATATATATATAAAATAAAAAAATAAAAATTAACCTTTCTACATAAAATACATATTGACTCCTCTTGGCAACATGTGGCTTAAATAAGACAAGACATTTACTCAATGCACAAGTTTTAAGCCTTGAGCTCATGTCCATCCAATATGTTCCAAGTCGTTTCGTGGAAACGTTTCACTTTAATGTTGTATACGCTTTTTAATATTTTAGATTCAATATCCATAATTTTCATCTTTTTTTTTTTAATTTTCTTTTATTTTAAACATTGTGAATAAGGAAGTTGATGATTGCTTCTCTCTACTGTATTTTTTCCCTATATTTTCAAGTTAGCCTTCGTTACTTGTCCAATATGTATTTTTAGGTTGATGGGAACATAGACTATGTGAGTAGCCAGTTGGAATTTGCCAAGGATTTGGGAGAAACAGCTCAGAGGCTTGCACTTACAAAAGTGTGTAGTTTGAAGAAATCATTGCAAAATTCCCCTCCTATTCCTCCTAATACTTCTTGGGAAAGATTTGATGCTAAGATGAGAAAAGGAAAAATGGTTCATCAAGAGAACAAGAAGACTAAAAATTTTGAAGATTTTTATGCTCAAAGAAGAAATAAAGGTATCAATATCTGTGAAAAAAGTGTGAATTCCAGAGAAGAAATGACCAAACTTATGGGAACAAGCAATAACCAATCTAGTGGCCTAAATTTGCAGTTCCAAAATATGACCAGTATGAACCAAGTGAGTCCTAATTATTTCCTTAGTAATAATATGAAGGAACAGAATACATGGCCAAGACATTATAAGCCAAGAGCAATAGTTCATCCATCCAAGATTATAAGCCCATGCAAAAACTCTGATCAAATATCAGGGTCGGCGCCGTCTTTCTCTTTTATGAAATTGCTAATTGGGGATGAAAATTGCTCCATATTGATTGAAGAACAAAATGCAAAACAACAATTCCTTCATACTCAGTACTGTTTATCACCAGAAGAAGAAGTTCCAAGGGTGCAGCAATGGCCCAATTATCAGAACTTACAAAGTCGTTGTCAATATCATCAAATATTGCAGCAACCCCAGCAAATATCCTTTATAGATCTGCTGACAAGAGAAGATCATGAACTTGAGATGCTTGATTTGGATTCTGCTAAACGTGTCTTTTGAGGTTCAATTCCTTCGCCTTGAGTTGATTGTCAGTTTTAGTTTTTGATGCTGTAGTAGACCAATTATCAATGATAAACTGACGCTAGCTGTTTAAATGGCATGGCAAAATGATCTCTATTTAGTAATGAATGGATCAACTGTCTTAGCTGCAATGCTTACCTGCAAATCATATATAGATATATACAACTATGCCTCAATCATGAGATCAAGTCATTTACAAGTGTACACCAGACAATTATAATTATCACTGCTTCACTTCTCATGATCACCAACAAAAAATCGGGAACATAAAACATATAGCACTGTGCGTATACTCTAGAAATTTCAACCTAATGATCTGCTTCAAATTAAACCACAAGTCAAAACTCCTTTGTACTCGTAAATTTTTACAGATGATATTTTGTTTCACAGAAGCAAATTAAAGAAACTTAAGTATCAACATATATATATATATATATATATATCTTGAACGAAAAAATATATTCGAGAGTTAGGAATCAAGAAGCAAATTAAACTTGCAAACTCTTTTACCAACGACTAATTGTAGAACCCATGATCATCGTCAACATCAACAATATGATCATAGGTGGTGGTATCCATCGAGATCTTCCTCTTCCTGCGGCAAGCCATAATATTCTCTCTAAGCAACGCCATAGCTAAACACGCACAAGTGGTAGTAACGTAAGCTTTATTGTGCAAAAGAAAAGTAATGACAAAACTAACATATATATTGTCACGACCCAAAATCCATTAAAGGTCGCGATGGCGCCGGACACCGCTGTCAGGCAAGCCAACAATACATAAAAGTATGATTAATTACCCATTTTAGTATTTTTTTGAAATCAAAATTTCTCCAATGAAATAATAAAGATAAAACTCATAGAGTAAATGATAAATACTTTTAGCAACTAAATTTCTAAACAATTCACAACCATTCCCAAAACCTGGTGTCACAAGTGCATGAGCATTTACTAGGGAGTTAAAATAAAATACAACATCTGTCCGGAATACAAATTAGACAGGAAAAATATAATAACTCTGAAAGAGACTCTGTTAGCTGCTAATCGTAATACAGAATGCAGCTCACCTATGTCCCCACAATTTTTAACCACACCTCTGCGCCCACAAGGCCGCTAGACATATATGCACCTGCACAATAAAATGTGCAGCAAGTGTAGCATGAACGTGTACCCAATAAGTATCAAGCCTAATCTCGAAGTGGTAGAGACGAGATGACAGATTTTGACACCCACTAAGGGTCAACAATAATAAATGGAATAAATTATAATTATTCAACTCAACATGATTCACAGAGTTAACAATAATTTTATTCAACTAGCAGAAATAATAAAAATCCTTAAAATGCAATAATTTCCAATCTATTAATTAAATCCTTCAATTTCAATAAAAATTCCAATTTATCAAATAACTTTACAAGCTGCAATTCAATTTCAATAAATTTCCAATATATCAAATAACTTTACAAGCTGCAATTCAAGTACGATTTCTGCCGAGGTCGTACGGCCCGATCCAGAGTTTAGTGTACACTACCGAGGGATGTGCGGCACGATCCATAGATGCATCTATCCTGCCGAGGCGTTCGGCCCGCTCCACAAGAAAGGAGGACATTTTCTTATGTACCTCTAGAATGAGAGTATATTTATTATAAGATAAATTCAGCAGAAAGAACAATTTCTCTTAACAATTAATTAATTTAAACAGAAAATCAAGTATATGAGATTTCTATCCTTTGATATTTTTATCTAACAATTCACAATATGTATATATATCAAATAATATTAATTAACCAAAGAATACAATTTACACAAGTAATTCATGCTATGAGTCCTAAACTACCCGGACTTTAGCATTAATAGTAGCTACGCACGCACTCTCGTCACCCCGTGTATACGTAGCCCCCACAATTAGCAATAATTATTAAATTTTAATCATCTATGGGTAATTTCCCCCTCACAAGATTAGACAAGAGGCTTAACTCGTCTTACTCTAATTTAATCCACTAGTAGGCCTTTTCCTCGATTATCCAACTTCGATTGGCTTGAATCAAACTAAAAATAATTCGATACAATCACTGAAATTTATAGGAATCAATTCTATAAGAAAATGCTACATTTTCAATAAAAATCACGAAATTAATTAAACATTCGTCCGTGGGACTCACGTCTCGGAATCCGGCAAAAGTTACGAAATCCGACAACCCATTCAATTACGAGTCCAACCATATCAGTTTCACTCAAATCCGACTCCAAATTGATACTGAAATTTCAAAAATTTATTTCTATGAGATTTCTAAAATTTCTCAAATTTCAATCTCAAAACACTAATTTATGGTGAAAATAATGATATACATGTATATGTAGACCAAATCCGAGTTAGAATCACTTACCCCAATATTTTTCCCTTGAAAATCTGTCAAAAGTCGCCTCTGCTCAAGCTCAAGTTCGTCAAAAATGGCAAATGGGACGAATGCCTTCTTTTATAAACTGCCCAGGCAGCCTTCGGAATTGGGCCTCGATCGTGGCCCTCGAGCCTGGGCTTCGGTCATGGCCTCGATCATGGCCTCGAGCCTGGGACTCGGTCATGGCTTCGATCATGCCCTCGAGCCTGGGACTCGGTCATGGCCTCGATCATGGCATCGAGCCTGTGCCTTCGATCGTGACTCTCGATCTTGGGTCTTGATCCTAGCCCTCGAGCCTTGACTTCGATCATGGCCCTCGAGCTGGACCTTCGATCGTGGCTTCGATACACAAGCTCGAGCCTGAGCCTCGTCAACCCTGGGCTCGATATCTGGGCTCGATCACAACCTAGAATGTCCAACAGAAGAGGAAAAATTGCAGCAGCTTTTTAAGTCCAACTTTTGATCCGTTAACCATCCGAAACTCACCCGAGGCCCTCGAGACCTCAACAAAATATACCAACAAGTCCTAAAATATCATACTAACTTATTTGAAATCTTAAATCACATAAAACGATGCTAAAATCACGAATCATGCTCCAATTCAAACTTAATGAAACTTAGAATTTCCAACTTCTACATTCGATGTCGAAACCTACCAAATCAAGTCCGATTGATCTCAAATTTTGCACACAAGTCATAAATGACATAACGGATCTATAAAAATTTTCGGAACTGGATTCCGACTCCGACATAAAAAAATTAACTCTCCGGTCAAACTTCCAAACTTAAATTCATATTTTAGCCATTTCAAGCCTAATTTAACTACGGACTTCCAAAAAATATTCCGAGCACGCTCCTAAGTCCAAAATCACCATACGGAGCTGTTGGAATCGCCAAAATTCTATTCCGGGGTCGTTTTTTCAAAATGTTGACCGAAGTCAAACTTGGCCTTTTAAAGCCAACTTAAGGAACCAAGTGTTCTGATTTTAATCCAAACACTTCCAAATCCCGAACCAACCATCCCAGCAAGTCATAAATCATTAAAAGCACATACGAGAAGTTTTATTTTAGGGAACGGGGCTCTAAAAGTCAAAATGACCGGTTGGGTCATTACATTCTCTCCCACTTAATTATACGTTGGTCCTCGAACGTGCTAAGGACTGTTCCGGAGTTGTCCAAAATCACTGTTTAATGCCTCGTGCACCTACTCTTCCTACCACACCCAGTTTAGCACATTAATTCGAGCCAATCTGAAGATTCTCCAGCCTTAGAGCCAAATTCTAACATCCAGAATTCTCCACCATGCCTGTTTCCAACCTATGAACACTGTATCATCAATCACTACACGATGCACCCATACAGGATTGCATACCTTTGTTGAATTTAGACCATGCACCGCATCATTCACATGACCATAATAACATCATCCGATAACAATAGCCAAAATTCTACGAATTTGATGTTCACAACACACCTCATGATACATATAAGTCTTGTTCCAACTCTTGAAATGCTTCCACGATGGAAGAAATGTGTAAAAATTATAACCAACTGCCGAGTCAACAAATTATTGAGTTTCTCCTTCTAACAAGAACCATTGCCTCATTATGAACCAAATAACGATATTTGCTCTTTATTATACTTCGTATAATACGATCTCACTGATCCCGGATCCAATAGTCTCGTCTCACCCAGTATAAGTTGCTCAGGCAATAAGCCACCTCAGACACGATCAAAAAGCCTCATATGACACCACAATGAGCTAATAAGCTACGGACTCGATTGCGATACATAAGAAAAACAAACTTTGGAAAGGATTACTTAACCCACGTGACTAATTGAACAACTGAAAAGATGTCATGAACCTTTCTCAGAAAAAAAAAATGGGACACAAACACACAAAATAGAATATAGGGGACTGTACTCAACATCACACTATTGCGGCGTGCAACCCGTTCCACACATGGTACCGTTGCGGCGTGCAACCCGATCCAAACAACATACCCGTGGCGGCATGCCATCCGATCCGCACAAAAAGAATCTATAAGAAAATACTTACCGAGCTAGAATGCTCATTACTACAAAATATCCGAATATCGGACACAAGCACGCTAAGTGCATAATACCATCCTTGGAAGGACCGACAACGCCATGCGCTACAAAACTCAAGCACAACTAAGGTGCGATATATGATCTGAATCTCGAGAGTCATCCTGCTCACATAATACCATCGCTACGCGGAACTTCAACATATAAGAAATTTATCAAGCCGTTTCACAACTCACACGGCACAATATATTATTACATGTAATAACCGACGACGAAACGACACCCAACGTACGAATACTCCTATGCTGAATGAACACATCCGGCCTGATATAGAATCCATATTCATATTTAAATCCATCCACAGACCTCAAGCCGATTCTGATCGCACCATACTAGGCTAATAACCCTTCAAGGATCCATAATAATCCTTTTTCCCATAACACATAAGAACAACCATCATAACCGGAACAAACTTCCACATTCCACTACCAAATGAACCGAGCGCCCTCCAGGCAAAAATTCTCAAATTAGCGATATCGCCACAATCTTCATACTTAGTTGTTAAATATTTAATCATTCAGGTGACTACTTGCCATACTTATACAATTCTCTCGTGGAATACGCTCCCACGACCTTCCGCAACAGATAACAAGTCTGCACATCCATACCACCGGCCATACTAATACTGTAAGGAGAATCAAGGATCTGCAATTCAAGACACAAAGCCTCTTACACATAACGCTGATCTCAGGTGACACTGAAGACAATACCAGCTTGCTTTAAACCTCTAACTCCTTTTCTGCTCGTCCGAGCTTGTGACATCCTTGTCAACACCGAGCCGAAATCTTAAATCCTCAACTTTCGAATCTCATGCTACTTAATGCACTTAATCACGCAAATACGTAGGAGTACAAGAATTACATCATAACTCCCGAATCACTAATAGGGTAAACACTTCATCATATAGCAACCTTCTACTTAACTCATTTCAAGAGAACCATTGCAACACGTGACTGAATTCTCATATCTAAAGAAAATACCGGCCTCAAGTAGTGGTCTAAGCCACCATAACTCTACCGGGATCCCTCTACACATAACATGCCATAATATTTTTAATTCCTCCAAATAAAATCAATTACGGCGGCTGTCAAGCCTCACACGTACTGCCACAAATCATATGCATAACTCAATGCGCTAAAGGAACTGATCATTGCCACCATCATACCGATTCAACCATTGTTAGCCGACCCGTTTTTTTCTCAATTTATTCTTAACTTGCCTTAGAAATAACAATAGCTCCATTCATTACATCACAAACTCAAATCCGTACTCATCCCGAGTGACCTTATTTCACGAGACCATGCTGTTTCAAAACCCACTTATCATCTCATATCCCTCCCTGTGCGCACTTTTACATCTTTAACTGGTACACCTATTCTGATACTTCTTTTCTGAATCCGAAATTATTTCCTTCTGTTTCTTCCAATGATACACCACAGACCGAAGATAACATAGAACACTCCAAACCCTTTTCAAATTCTGCTGCAAAAGCTCGATGCTTAACCATACTACAAGCTCGAAATTCTTAGGCACCACACTGTAACGTTTTGAATCCACTAGGACCCTTATTGAAAGTCACCCATTCCGACCTGGTCCCGAATAAAATCAACTCCAAGGCTCTGCTAGTAGTTGAACACTCTCTCTAAGAAGCCCCCGGCCGAATCACCTTCCTCGTACATCACATCAATAAGAAGCATAAACTCTGAGTTTTCCCAAAACCTAAACATGAATCGATAAGGCCAAATATGACACACATTCCCCCAAATCATGTGCTCAAATTACCACTAATGTTTTCTTTTCTTAGTTGTAATGACCCACCAATACACCGATAACCAGAAACCTCACAAATAGACAACCATGCAATCTAATTATAGACGGTAGGGCTCTCCCACTTAGCTTTAAGCCACAATTACAAAATTCTGGACTCCATCGAGATTCTTTCTTCATTGTTGACATGATCCCGCACACGCAACTCTCCAAATTTTCTCGAAATCCTTCTATTAACTTTAAATAAAAACTCTGAACTACTAGCCACATTTACATATTAAATCTCTTACCGGGTAGCCAGTAAAATGCTTCGCAGAAGCTTCATCAATACCACGCCTTCTCACAGGAGATAACCCACATGTGGAAATTGCATGCCGACATATTCCAACGTCGTTGCACTAGGTGCATTTACTACGAAATCAGTAGATCATCTTGAGTTCAAGCTCATTCACCAGCTGCACCAGTCCGTTCACTCCTCATGGACGTCAACTAAAGGTGCGACAATACATTCCAATCCAAAGTCATGTTGTATCCTTCTTCATATCAAGAAACTCCCTCCTGTTGTATCCAATCTCCCTTGATATAGTAGCTAATATTACAACTTAAGTCCGTAGACCTAGTAACTGTCCATTCTACATCCCAAATCACTCCAAACTTACCTCAAGACGTGTAATCATCCTACCACGTAACCCATATTCTACCTTGCCACTCTCCCACTTTGGTCAACCATCTCCTTTAAGCAACTACTCAACTTCTATTTTCTTACACTTGGCCTTCTCGAAACCTAACCACCACAAGAGACCTTCCACATGTCCTTCCTCATCCTTCGCTGCCCAGTTGTTGCCTTAGCTAAAAATCAGTCTCTGTAGCACTCGAACCAATTGGTCGTTACTAGCTTTAGGCCTTTCCGAGGATCATCCTTCTCTAGCCATCAATACTAGGAACACTGCTTCAACCATGAACCACTGCACACCGCGATCTCTAACAACTGCTTCCCCTATACCAATTCCTAACACCCCGCTGTGAAGGCGAGTTGAAGAAAACTATAACACCGGCAAACCTTAACGCATTTAACAAGGTGATGACACCACATTAAAATTGAGAACTCCACCACACTCAAAAATATCAGGCTTCGTTACTCCATCAACCTCAAACCTGAACATTCATAGTCCGATTGCCTTTTCTCTGCTGGAAATAAAACATGGAACCTCTGAATCATGTACTGGGAAAAACATTCTTTCAAGTCGTTTACTGCCCTGACACATAGACATGCATTCTACCATTACATAAACACTGTGCGATAACAACGCATGAATCGTCATAACAATCAATGACAAATCTCAAAACCTTAGATAGTATTGATACTGAACTGAAACGATAGAGCAGCCTACCGTAAGGCAATGACAATAGCCCAATTAATTACACATGGAGAAACATCCCGCACTACATCTGTAGTACCATTAAAAATTTTCTCGATCCCTAATTTATAACAAGTGCTTCACGTCGTATAAGATTGAATAGGAAGGAAATGTAGGCATAAGCCTCAAAGTAAATCGAATCGCACGATGAGGAATCAAAAAGGAAAGTATTCCTAACAGCCCTGTAGCCTCTCGACGATAAGCACAGACGTCTCCGTACCGATCCGCAAGACTCTACTAGACTTGCTCATGACTCGTAAGACCTAAGTGAACCTAGTGCTCTAATACCATGTTGTCACGACCCAAAATCCATAAGGTCGTGATGGTGCCGGACACCGCTGTCAGGCAAGCCAACAATACATAAAAGTATGATTAATTACCCATTTTAGTATTTTTTTAAAATCAAAATTTTTCCAATGAAATAATAAAGATAAAACTCATAGAGTAAATGATAAATACTTTTAGCAACTAAATTTCTAAACAATTCACAACCATTCCCAAAACCCGGTGTCACAAGTGCATGAATATTTACTAGGGAGTTAAAATAAAATACAACATCTTTTCGGAATACAAATTAGACAGGAAAAATATAATAACTCTGAAAGAGACTCTGTTGGCTGCTGATCGTAATACAGAATGCAGCTCACCTATGTCCCCACAATTTTTAACCACACCTATGCGCCCACAAGGCCGTTAGACATATATGCACCTGCACAATAAAATTTACAGCAAGTGCAGCATGAGTACGTAAATAACGTGTACCCAATAAGTATCAAGCCTAATCTCGAAGTGGTAAAGACGAGATGGCCGACTTTGACACCCACTAAGGGTCAACAATAATAAATAGAATAAATTATAATTATTCAACTCAACATGATTCACAGAGTTAACAATGATTTTATTCAACTAGTAGAAATAATAAAAATCCTTAAAATACAATAATTTCCAATCTATTAATTAAATACTTCAATTTCAATAAAAATTCCAATTTATTAAATAGCTTTACAAGCTGCAATTCAATTTCAATAAATTTCTAATTTATCAAATAGCTTTACAAGCTGCAATTCAATCTCAATAAATTTCTAATTTACCAAATAGCTTTACAAGCTGCAACAAACTGTCCAAGTATAGTGTAATTATTATTATTATTAAGCACGATTTCTGCCGAGGTCGTACGGCCCGATCCAGAGTTTCGTGTACATTGCCGAGGGACGTGCGACACAATCTATAGATGCATCTATCCTGCCGAGGCGTTCGGCCCGCTCCACAAGAAAGGAGGACATTTTCTTATGTACCTCCGGAATGAGAGTATATTTATTATAAGATAAATTGAGGAGGAAGAAAAATTTCTCTTAACAATTAATTAATTAAACCAGGAAATCAAGTATATGAGATTTCCATCCTTTGATATTTTTATCTAACAATTCACAATATGTATATATATCAAATAATATTAATTAAATAAAGAATATAATTTACACAAGTAATTCTTGTTATGAGTCCTAAACTACCCGAACTTTAGTATTAATAGTAGCTACGCACGCACTCTCGTCACCCCGTGCGTACGTAGCCCCCACAATTAGCAACAATTATTAATTTTAATCACCTAGGGGTAATTTCCCCCTCACAAGATTAGACAAGAGACTTAACTCGTCTTGCTCCAATTTAATCCACTAGTATGTCTTTTCCTCGATTATCCAACTTCGATTGGCTCGAATCTAACCAAAAATATTTCGATACAATCACTGAAATTTATAGGAATCAATTCTATAAGAAAATACTACATTTTCAATAAAAATCACGAAATTAGTTAAAAATTTGTCAGTGGGACCCACGTCTCAGAATTTGGCGAAAGCTACGAAATCCGACAACTCATTCAATTACGAGTCCAATCATACCAGTTTCACTCAAATCCGACTCCAAATCGATACTGAAATCTCAAAAATTCGTTTTTATGAGATTTCTAAAATTTTCCAAATTTCAATCTCAAAACACTAATTTATGGTAAAAATAATGATATACTTGTATATGTAGACCAAATCCGATTTAGAATTACTTACCCCAATATTTTTCCTTGAAAATCTGTCAAAATTCGCCTCTGCTCAAGCTCAAGTTCGTCAAAAATGACAAATGAGACGAATGCCTTCTTTTATAAACTGCCGAGGCAGCCTTCGGAATTGGGCCTCGATCGTGGCTTCGATCATGGCCCTCGAGCCTGGGCTTCGGTCATGGTCCTGATCATGGCCTCGAGCCTGGGACTCGGTCATGGCCTCGATCATGGCCTCGAGCCTGGGACTCGGTCATGGCCTCGATCATGGCATCGAGCGTGTGCTTTCGATCGTGACCCTCAATCTTGGGTCTTGATCCTGGCCCTCGAACTGGACCTTCGATCGTGGCTTTGATACACAAGCTCGAACTTGAGCCTCGTCAACCCTGGGCTCGATACCTGGGCTCGATACCTGGGCTTGATCACAGCCTAGAATGTCCAACATAAGAGGAAAAATTGCAGCAGCTTTTTAAGTCCAACTTTTGATCTGATAACCATCCGAAACTCACCCGATGCCCTAGGGACCTCAACAAAATCTACCAACAAGTCCTAAAACATCATACTAACTTATTTGAAATCTCAAATCATATAAAACGACGGTAAAATCACGAATCATGCTCCAATTCAAGCTTAATGAAACTTAGAATTTTCAACTTCTACATTCGATGTCGAAACCTATCAAATCAAGTCCGATTGATCTCAAATTTTGCACACAAGTCATAAATAACATAACATAGCTATAAAAAATTTCGAAACTGGATTTTGACTCCGATATCAAAAAATCAACTCCCCGGTCAAACTTCCAAACTTAAATTCATATTTTAGCCATTTTAAGCCTAATTTAATTACGGACTTCCAAAAAAAATTTCGAGCACGCTCCTAAGTCCAAAATCACCATACAGAGCTGTTGGGATCGTCAAAATTCTATTCCGGGGTCGTTTTCTCAAAATGTTGACCGAAGTCAAACTTGGCCTTTTAAAGCCAACTTAAGGAACCAAGTGTTCTGATTTCAACCCAAACACTTCCAAATCCCGAACCAACATCTCCGCAAGTCATAAATCATTAAAAGCACATACGAAAAGTTTTATTTTAAGGAACGGGGTTCTAAAAGTCAAAATGACCTGTTGGGTCATTACATATATAGAGGCATATTAACCTTTTCCCATCTTATATGGGAAACTTCTCGACTAAGTATGGAAATTAACTTACAAAACCTAATTTGTTTCCTCATGCCTGTCTTATTTTTTCACCTAAGTGCAGTTAAGTTATATCTTTTTTTCGAAGTTGTAAATAAAGTAAAGTCCTTTATGATTATTATCTTAATGTTATTTTTGTGATTGTTAGTTTAATGGTTAAAACTTAACTATCCTTTTTATTCTCTATTATAAATTTTTTAGTCTTGATTTTCGTTAACTAAATATTTTATAAATCCACCAGCACGAGCACTGTTAGATTTCTTCGTAGTTTAGTTCCAAAATAAAGGAACTTCTGATTAAATGCTTCATCCTTCTTCAACGTCCACTTGCATTCACGAATAGGTGATACAATGTTGCCTGATGTTAGGTCAAAATGCTATACTTTTAGCATATTACTCGCCCTATATTTTGTTGGTTTAGTGAGTTATTGTGCGTCAATTGCGCTAAATTATGTTGTTTTATGTATAGGAATATCGGAATGAATCATCGAACGAAAGTTGCACAAAACATGGAAAAACAACGCAAGAAAAGAGCCAAAAATATCAAGTACCCAAATCGTGCTACAGACTAGGCTTTGCGAGGTCTATAGCTAGGTCGACCGCACTATAGACCAGGCTTCGCGAGGTCTATAGACAGGTCGACCGCGCTATAGACCAGCCTTCGCGAGGTCTATAGCCAGGTCGACCGCGCTATAGACCAGGCTTCGCGAGGTCTATAGCCTGGTCGACCGCGCTATAGACCAGGCTTCGCGAGTTCTATAGCCTGGTCGACCGCGCTACACACCAGGCTTCGCGAGGTCTATAGCCAGGTCGACCGCGCTACAGACCAGACTTCGCGAAGTCTATAGCACAGTAATTAAAAGTCGCGGGGTTAAAAGACCCAAACCCGGATTTGGACGAGGGATTGACATAAATAATACCCAAATAAGTTATTCTAGGGTTGGACATGATTTTGGAGAAGAAAAAGGCCGCCAAGCATTGTGGAGCAAGAATCAAATGAGTTTTTCCTTCCTTTATCTCTTTACTTTGTAGTTTAATGTCTCTGAACATTATGTTAATTGTTGTTGTATTTATGAGTAGCTAAACTCTCTTATCTAAGGTTTGATGGAACCTATTGGAGGATGATTTTCTACTGCGTTTAATATAGATTTGCCTTTGATTTTTCTCTACTTGTTCAACTATATTTTCATTGTTGTTAATTGAAGAGCTCTCAATTAACTGTGCCTATTTAGTGTGTATATATATTGCTCGAGAGTGGTACACATTTAGGTAGTTGTTGAACAACACCACTCCTAACGTAGTTGAGAGATCAATACGAAAGATTTAAAGGCGGGATTAGAGATAACAAAATTTTGGTGCGATCGTAGTGAGCGGTAAATTAATGCCAGCTAGCGAAGTTCAAGAAAATACGTCTAGTAAATTGTGGTAGTTGCTCGAGAGAGAGCTACAGCAATCAAATTACTCACGATTGGTAGAGAATATTTAGGCAAATTCATAGAAAACTTAGTGGGAAAGATTCTGACAATAGGGGAAATCATAACCTTAGACTTTTCCAAATCTTGTCTGTAATATTTGCTTTGTTAGTTATAAATTACTGCATTTTTAATTACTTTGATCTTAGTTAGTAAACTCTCAAATCATTATATAATATTTCGGAAAGTTGATTACTTGAATTCGTGCAAAACTATTGGTTGTAATTAGTACGTTATTTTTTCTGTGGGATTCGACTCCGGACTTATAAATTGGATTATATTTATAACCACCGCTAGACCTCTTAGGAGGCATCGTTGGGCGTGATCAAATTTTGGCGCTGTTGTCGAGGAAAGCAACATTGTTACTAATTAAAGCTATAAGAATTGTTAGGATTCTTAGTTTACTCAATTTTCTCTATTCTTATTCATTACACTGAAATTCTAACATTTGTGGTCTTGTGTGTTATAGGTGTATGCCTAGAAACTCTTCAAGAACTGGTAAATTTTTTGAAGTATTACCGGATCCTGAGAAATATTTCAAAGCATTAAATCGTGCAAACAAGAAGAACAAAAAACAACATCACCCAAGAGAACAAATTGAACCTGACATGGGTGACGCTTTGGATAATCAAAACAATCGAAACAATGTGAATGACCCGAACAATCAGGGTGTGGCACCTCATATGCCAGAAGCAGCTTTGTATGATTGGGTACAACCCACCGCTGAAAATTTGGCAACTGCAATTGCAGTCCCTCAGATACAAGCGGAGTCATTTTAAATTATAAACAACATGCTACATCTGCTGCAAAATAAGGGATTGTTCTCCGGGTCTTACATTGAAGTTCCACAACATCATCTGAAATATTTTTCTATCAATTTGCGTCACACAAAGGCAACCGAATGTGACACCGAAAGCAATAAGACTATTGTTGTTTCCATTCTCAATGATAGGAGAAGCCTAGACTTGGCTTAATTCGCTCCCCATAAATTCCATCACCACTTGGGAGGAATTAGTCAAGCAGTTTTTTGAATAAGTTTTACCCACCCAATAAGACCGGCTAGCAAGTTGATGAAATGTTGAGCTTCCGGTAGAAACCAGCTGAAATATTACAAGAAACGTGGGGAAGGTTAAAAGGTATGTTGGTTAAATATCCACATCATGGCATTCCAGATCAGATGTTGGGACAACGGTTTTACATGGGATTGGCGAATAACTTGAAGGCTAATGTTGATGCTTCAGCAGGTGGAGCATTTTTGAGCATGTCATTTAGAGAATGTAAGGTCCTGCTAGATAAAATGGCTCAAAACTTAAGATGGATAACAAGAGACACTACAATCACCCCTATAGTTCACTCAGTAGCATTGGACCCTAACAACTCCATAGCCGAGAATATGGCTACTCTGATGACGCAAATGAGTATCCTCACCAAGAAGATTGATGAATCAGGCCAGAAACAGGTACACATAGTTGACACGACTAATGGGGGATTATGTACACCATGCATTGACCAACCATACGTGTGCTCGTGGAGTGGTGAAAATGACAACCAAAACTATCAGGAGAATATGAACTATGAGGGAAACTATGGAAGTGAGAGGCAAGGTGGTCAGAATTGGGGGCAGCATAATCAGCAGTATAGACCATCACAACAACAATACAGTAACCCCAATAATCCTGGAGTTATGCGACCACAGGGTCAAGTAGTGCCTTACCAAAGGCAACAGGGATACAATCAGCAAAATTAGCAGCTAGCTTATCAACAACCTCAAGAATAACAGCTAGTGAGACAAGATGATGGGATGTTTGAAATTAAAGGAATGCTGCAACAACTGATTGGGTCTAATGGAAAAATGTGAGAGAAGGCGGAAGCACATGAGTCAGCGATAAAAGGCATTGAGATTCAATTAGGGAAGATATTTATGGCTCTGAATAATCGTCCCCAAGGGACTTTATCTGCAGACACACATATCAATCCGAAGGAGCAGGGCCCGAATCAGCTTATGGCTATGAGTTTGAGAAATGGTAGAGATCTTGATTAAGAGCAAGAAATTGCTCATGAAACCTGATCAACTGTAACACTTGTGCCAGTGCCAATTGAGGTAGATGAGTCAATTGAGCTAACAAAAGTGAGAGTGCAGCCAGCCCAGAAGGAAATAAATAAGGAAAAAGAGGTTGCGGAGGAGACTGAGAAAGTGCAAGAGAAGGCATTAGAAAAAGTGCCTCAACAAGATCTAACTCAAGCCACAGGAAAAAAACGAGCACCATCACCCTTCCCGCAGAGATTTACCAAATATCATAAGGATGAGCAGTACAAAAAATTCATGGAAATGCTGAAGCAAATTTAGGTAAACATTTCTCTAATTGATGCTTTGAGGGAGATGCTCGGTTATGCAAAAATGATGAACGACTTGATGGCTCGTAAGTTCGACTTTCAAGACTTGACAACTGTCACATTGACACAATCCTATAGTGCGGTTGTGTCAAGACCTATAACTGAGAAGTTATCCAACCCTGGAAGCTTCACAATTCCATGCACCATAGGTAGCTATGCATTTGCCAAAACAATGTGTGATTTGGGAGCAAGTATAAATCTGATGACATTGTCTATCTATAAAAAGTTAGGTATTGGAAGAGCAAGGCTCACATCCATGTTACTGCAGCTAGCTGACCGAACGGTGAAAAGGCCATCAGGTATACTTGACGATGTACTTGTGCAAGTTGGAAAATTCGTGTTTCCAGTAGATTTTGTCACTCTGGACTGCAAGGTTGATGAGGAGATTCCCATAATTTTGGGAAGGCCGTTCTTGGCCACAAGGAGAACTCTAATTGATTGTGAAATGGGGGAGCTGAAGATGAGGTTGAATAATGAAGAAATAACATTTAATGTGCAAAAGTCTGTGCGGCGACAGTGAGTTTGCAAATTGCTCTTTGTTAGACACGGTGGATGTAATCATGGAGGAAGATGATGAGGCACTTAATGCAAAAGACCCTCTAACAGCCTACCTCATGAACTTAGAAGAAGTAAATGGTGAAGACTTGGCGGAATGGGTGTTGGCTCTTCAAGGGAAAGGGTACTGGAAAAGAGAGCTCGAATTCGAGCCTTTCCACTCGGAAGAAAGAAAGACCCCTCCAGCTAAGCCATCGATCGAAGCACAATCACAATTGGAGCTGAAACCGCTACCATCTCACCTTAGGTATGCTTTCTTGGGACCTAACTCGACTTTACCTGTTATTATCTCATCTGGTTTGTTAGATGTGCAGGTAGAACAACTTTTACAGGTGTTGAAAGAGTGCAAGACTGCAATTGGTTGGACCATTGCAGACATTAAGGGTATCAGCCCGGACTTCTGTATGCATAAAATTCTACAAGAAGATGGGCACAAACCTTCTAGATAACATCAAAGAAGGTTGAACCCTAACATGAAGGAAGTTGTAAAGAAGGAAGTGAACAAGTGGTTAGATGCGGGAATTATTTTTCCCATCTCAGATAGCAACTGGGTTAGCCCAGTTCAGTGTGTGCCAAATAAAGGTGGGATGATTGTTGTGCAAAATGAGAACAATGAGTTAATCTCAATAAGAATAGTCACAGGATGGCGAATTTGCATGGACTGCAGAAGATTGAACAAGGCCACCCGAAAAGATCTTTCCCCTTGCCATTTATTGATCAAATGCTCGATAGATTGGCAAGGATGTCCCATTTTTGCTTCTTGGATAGATACTCGGGGTATAATCAAATATCTATTGCCCCGGAAGATAGAGAAAAAATGTCATTCACCTGTCTATATGGCATTTACCCAAAGGTGCATGATGGCCATTTTTACAGATATGATAGAGAACATAATGTAGGTTTTCATTGATGATTTCTCAATGGTGGAAAACTCTTTCGATGATTGCCTTGGAAATCTGAAAAGAGTGCTGCAGAGATGTATGGAGACTAATCTGGGAAAAATGCCATTTTATAGTACAAGAAGGTATAGTCTTAGGACACCTAGTCACAAGTAAGGGCATTGAGGTGGACTGTGCTAAGGTCGATGCAATAGAGAAGCTTCCACCACCCACTTCGGTTAAGGCAATAAGAAGTTTCCTTGGTCACGCCGGTTTCTATAGGCGTTTTATAAAAGAGTTTTCCAAGATCGCTAACCCTTTGTGTAAATTGCTTGAAAAAAATCATCCTTTTGTGTTTTTTGATGACTGCAGGATAGCTTTTGAGGGATTGAAGAAGAGGTTGGTGTCTGCACCTATCATAGTTGCACCCGACTGGGAGAAAAAATTTGAGCTGATGTGTGATACAAGTGACCATGCTGTAAGAGCAGTACTTGGGCAGAGAAAAGATAAGATCATGCATCCAATCTACCAGAATTTGATGGGTTCTACTGCTGTAAGAGTTTGACTTGGAAATTCGTGACCGAAAAAGAACGGAGAACCAAGTTGCCGATCACTTGTCCAGGCTTGAAGAAGATGAAACGAAGGTTGAGGTTGAAGAGATCATGGAGACTTTCCCGGATGAAAAATTATTAGTCACGAGCCTTGAGGAAGCGCCATGGTATGCAGACATTGCAAACTACCTGGAAAGCGGTATTGTTCCCTATGGATTATCTTCTGTGCAGAAGAAAAAGTTCTTTCGTTATTGTCGCATTTATTTCTGGGATGAACCATATTTGTTTAGGATTTGTATTGATAACATGATCCGGAGATGTATTCCCGAGATAGACCAAGCTTCTGTTTTGCAGGCATGTCATGCTTTGCCTTATGGAGGTCATTTTTGAGGAGTAAGGACAACGGCTAAAGTTTTGGAGTCGGGCTTCTATTGGCCGACGTTGTTTAAAGATGCACACTTTTGGGTAAAGAGCTGTGATGAGTGCCAAAGGACGGGGAATATTTCCCGTCGACATGAGATGCCCATGAACTCAATTCAAGAAGTAAAAGTATTTGATGTATGGGGAATCGACTTTATGGGACCATTTGTCAGCTCATGCAACAACAAGTAAATACTCGTAGCAGTGGACTATGTCTCGGAATGGGTAGAAGCTGTGACACTCCCAACAAATGATGCAAAGTGAGTTATTGGTTTCCTAAGAAAAAATATCTTCACCTGATTTGGAACTCCAAGAGCGATCATCAGTGATGGAGGAACTCACTTTTGCAATCGAGCCTTCGCAAAGTTGCTGGAAAAATATGGCGTACGCCATAAGGTTTCCACTCCGTATCACCCACAAATAAGTGGTCAAGTTGAGGTGTCAAACAGAGAAATCAAGAATGTTTTGACCAAAACTGTAAATGCTACTCGGACTGATTGGCCGAAAAAATTGGATGATGTAATATGGGCCTACCGCACTGCATTCAAAACTCTGATTGGTATGTCACCGTACAAATTGGTATTCGGAAAGGTGTGTCACTTATCGATGGAGCTAGAGCATAGAGCTTTTTGGGCATTAAGGAAATTAAATCTTGACATGGAGGTCGCTGGTACGAGTAGAGTCACAGAACTTCATGAACTCGACGAGTTCCGTTACCATGCTTTTGAAAGCACCAGGTTGTACAAGGAAAGGATGAAGATCATGCACGACAAGCATATTCAAAAAAGTATTTTCAAACCCGGAGATGTCGTGTTGATGTATAATTCAAGATTGAAACTATTTCTGAGTAAACTGAAATCTAGATGGTCGGGACCATTTAGAGTGGTGCAAGTACTCTCAAGTGGATCTGCAGAAATTGAATTCGAGGATGGAACGAACAAGTTTAGAGTTAATGGGCAAAGGTTGAAACATTACCTTGGCATGGAGGAGGAAAAAGTTGTATCAGTGATTCATTTGAAGGATCCTCAATTGTTGAGTGAACCTTAAGTTTGATCGCCTGCGTCGTGCCGCGACGTTAAATCAGGCGCTCGTTGGGAGGCAACCCAATGCGTAGTTTATTTTAGCTTAACTAGAATTTTCTCTTTGTTTTTACTCACTAACAAGTTTTAGTTAAGTTTTGGTGTTTGAACAGGTAATGGAGCACTTTGGGATGTCATTAAGCTTGGAGTCGGGCACAACACGGAATAAAAATCACATGAGTACGTTCTAGAACTCGAGTCTACCCCGTGCCAAAAATACTAAGGATCAACGAACCTGGTAGCAGACCTCGCATCACAAGGGATACAACTCGCGTTTAACCTCGCGTCGCAAGGGATGGAGCTCGCGTTTAGCCTCGCGTCGCCAGGTAAGTACCTCGCGTTTAACCTCGCATCGCAAGGGACACAGCGAGCAGGACCTGGCATTAGCCTCACGTCGCCTGAAAACAACGAGCAGGACCTCGCGTTAGCCTCGTGTCGCGCGGGTTATAGCGAGCTGGAGCTCTCTTTTGCCTCGTGTCGCGCGGGTTATAGTGAGCTGGAGCTCGCTTTTGCCTCGTGTCGCGCGGGTTATAATAAGGTCAAGTTTTCTTTGCCTTTTAATCTAACACATTAAAACACTACACACACAAACACATTAATTAAAACATAACCCACACCTCACTTCCCGTCCCTTTTTCCCTTCTAATTTTTTAAGCTTTGTTTTCTAACTTCTTTCTATTAAAAAAAACTACACAAACACACACACCTAACTTAACACAATACACTTCATTCTATTAACCCATACCTCACTGCCCGTCCCTTTTCCCTTCCCCCTCACACACAAATTCCATTGTAAACATTCACTCATCATCTCCTTCGTTCACTTGAGACATCAATTGAATAACACTTCAATCCTCCTAAGCATCTAAGGTATATTTCTAACTCTTTCATCTATCATAAATTTAACCAATTTTGGGTATGTATTCATGGCCTCAATTTGCTTGCTCGGCCTAATCCCATAAACCCCATAGGATTGGTATTGATATTGGATATTAGGGTGATAACATGAAATCCCCAAGACAATTTGTGGAGGGTGAGGCAATCACTCATCTCTACAACCACTTTGACAACACTAGTGCACGCCAAGTGTTTGTCGAAATGCCTCAAAGGCACTCTTTGCCCAAATGGAGTTCTGGACTCCGGGATTATAATACTAGTGCCATGTTGCATTGCACAACTCCAAATTGCAAATTTAAGTGGTCTCAACAGTAGCTATATGCATCCCAATTGTAGCAAACATCATTTTGCCATTGCTTGATTCTCAAGCAAAATTTCAAGAGGTGAAGTCTAAGTAGCCTCAAAATGGTTGAACATCATGTCGTGAACTCTTAAGTGTGGGGTCACAGGACCATGTTTTGAATTGATTCATATTCTTTATCACTGAGGAACTTTCACTTATGTAGGTATGAATATGCCTCCTAAAAAAGATGATGGTAAAGGCAAGGGCAAGGCTACTATTCCGACTAAGGCCAAGGCTTCTTCCAGACCTCCACCGAAAAAGAGAAAAGGTGGGGAGGCCATTTCAAGCCAAGTTGAAGGGTTGCAAGCAGTTGAAACTATAGCAGCCACACGCCTACAACCTGAGGGACAATGAGAATTTGGACTGAAGAGCATACCTCAATCTGCCAAGGATTGGTAAAAGCTTTGTCGGCCGAGACATATACATTCTAAATCAGTTGTTCATGAGCGACACCTACAAGCTAAGTATCAATCAATTTGGAAAGGTATTCATAACCTTGGCTTGAGCTACGTGTTTAGAAACACCGGGGATATAAATGTCAACCTTGTTCGGGAGTTTTATGCCGGTTTTGATCCGAGTGATCCTGAGCAGCTGGTACCTATTAGAGGAAGGTTGATCGATTTCTCGGCATCAGCTTTATGCAATTTTTTGGGAGCTCCGAATGTACCACAGGAACCCTTGGACAACTTCATCACCCGTCCAACATATCAAGCATTGAGACACACTCTCTGTGGTGTCAATTCTGTGGCTGCTTGGGTTCGTGACAAGAAGATCCAACGCCATAGGAAATTTCCAAAGAAAAAAATAAAGCCGGAGGCTCAGGTGTGGCTGAAATTGATCAACGCGCGACTATTACCTTGCAACCAAGAGACTCTGATTAGCCGTGAAAGGATATGCGTGTTGTACTTCCTCATGACTGGCCAGAAAGTGAATATGGGCCACTTAATACGCTACCATATGGCCCAAGTAAGAACAAGCAAGCATATTGATAGACTGTCCTTCACCAACATATTGACTCAGTACCTGAGAAAAGAAGAGGTAGAGGAGAAGCGAGATTTTGATATAGTCATTCCACCACCCCTCCGACTAACAGACATTAGAAGCATCCGGGTTAAAGAGGATAATGCCATGGCCACAAGGACAGGTGTCGAGCGCAATGCTTGAGATGACAACTTTATGGCACATCTATATGGGATGACGGATTTACAGCTCAGGATTGGGGGAATGCTGACCACTACTGAGGAGAGGGCCATCTTGGAGGAGCGTTTTCCGCTCAATCCTCATGCACAACAGCTACTTAGGCTTGGCGATGGTCAGCGACTCCCAGATGATAAGGATGTCAACACACCAGTATGTTTCGAGGCCGAGCCAGAGCAGTCCGATGATGATGATGCTGATGCTGAGGACGGGGCAGCGGATGACTAGTGGAGAGCTGCAGATGAAGCCTTCGATGATGAGGGTGATGACGATGAATGATCAGGGAGTTTTTCCTACCCCTTACATGTTTTTGAGTTGTTGAATTTATGAATTTATATATGCATTGGGGACAATGCATGAACTAAGTGTGGGGTGGAAGGTATTCTCTGTCATTTGTATTTGTAAATATTAGATAAACTAGCTCTTGTGTTTAATTTTTTTATTTTTTTTATTTTCGTATTTCCCCTTATTTATTATAAAATAATAATAATAATAAAAAAAATAAAATGACTGGACTTTTCCCGACGATGGATCTCTTAGGCAGTTTTCTTGAGGGACTAAAGTCTAACCAAATATATATATATATATATATATATATATATATATATATATATATATATATATATATATAGGTCTTTTTATTATTTTAGATAGTAATAATCTCTCGTGATTTTTCTTTGTGCCGCGGTTCTTTTCCACGGGATGTAGTTGAACTGGGTAGTAGTTTTTGTTTTGTTTTTAGAATAGAATAGGATTTATGGAATAAAAGAAGGAAGATGAAATTCTAGACACCCTTTTGGCTTGTTTGATAGTAGCATATTTAGACTCTAGCATGTGTATTACCTTCCCTATGATTTGAAGTTGCTTATGATACCTTGTTGAGTTAGATAACATGTTTATTGACGCCTATATCTCATTTTCTTGGCTTGTGTCACTTTGTGCTTGATGCTTAATATTTTATGGCTCTGTGAATACTTGCAATTGTTTGAGAGTAGGAATGTAACCGTCCTTGGTGAATCATGTGCCATGTGTGATGAGAAATTGTATAGTCTGTGTCATCGCATTAGAGTCTAGAACTTGTCCGGCATGTGAGTTGAAGCGAAATTTTAGGTTTTGCTTGGTTTAAAAAAATGATTTTAGGCTTTATTTGACCTCTTTGAACTTAATGCCTACCACAAATAAAATTTATCCCTAGTCAACCCTTTTGAGCTTATAGACTTTTATTTGGAAACCATATTACAAGCCTATACCCATTTATTCTTAATTATCATTATTTTGATCCTTGTACCTCATTAAGCACTTTAATTATGAAGTGAGCGCTAGAAGAAGTAAGGACTAAGTGTGGGGTGGCTTTCGAGTGGAACCAATGAAAGAAAGAAGGGTACACTTATTTTGTAAATTAATACACCACTAGCGGAAACTTAAAAAAAATTATAATCTTGTTCTTACTAGTGGGTATAAATTAAAGTAGTGCTTAAAGAAAGAGAAAATACGTTGGGGATGGTATTGTTTGTGAAAATGCAGTTGGGTTGAAAAGAAAAAAATGCGCTTCAAGTTAATTATGTGATGTGTTAAAGTATTTAGGAGGGTTAGTCACTATTCCTAAATTTATCCTACCCGTCCTTAAGCCAACATTACAACCATAAAAAGTCCTAATTGATTTTAGATCGAGCAAGCCTGCATTAGTAGAGGTTTACATAATGGGCAAGCCTATGGTACTTTGTGCATGCATGTGACTTCTTTGTGAGAGTGAGGACCTTCTTTGATATACGTGGGTCCTTAAAATATATTTGAGCATTTGATTCGAATGTGTGGATTCAACTTACTCTCTTGTTCTTGTTGTGAGGGCACATGATTTCATAAGGGATAAGTGACGTTATTAGATTTCTCTATAATAATTAGTGTTCGAGCCATGAATGCATTGTGATATTGAGTCGGTTTGTGAGGTTAGCATTGTTATAAACATGTTGTCTGTTTGTTGAATAAATTTTTGAAATATGGCATAAAATAAAGGGAAGTTTGAAGGCATATGCTAAAGTTTAATTGTTGCTATCGACCACAGTCATATGTATGGTGTGCTTCAGATGCGCTAAAAAAAGTGCTTAAGAAATTGGTAGTTGACTCGAGAACGAGCAACGTTTAAGTATGGGGTGGTGATGTTAAGCCAAAATGCTATACTTTTAGCACATTACTCGTCCTATATTTTGTTGGTTTAGTGAGTTATTGTGCGACAATTGCGCTAAATTGTGTTGTTTTATGTGTAGGAACATCGGAATGAATCATCGAATGAAAGTTGCACAAAACGTGGATAAAAAAACGCAAGAAAAGAGAAAAAAATATCAAATACCCAAACCGTGCTACAAACCAGGCTTTGCGAGGTCTATAGCCTGATCGACCGCGCTATAGACCAGGCTTCGCGAGGTCTATAGCCAGGTCGACCGTGCTACAGACCAGGCTTCGCGAGGTCAATAGCACGGTAATTAAAAGTCGCGGGTTAAAAGACCCAAACCCGGATTTGGACGAGGGATTGACATAAATACTCCCCAAACGAGTTATTCTAGGGTTGGACATGATTTTGGAGATGAAAAAGGTTGCCAAGCACTGTGGAGCAAGAATCAAACGAGTTTTTCCTTCCTTTATCTCTTTACTTTGTAGTTTAATGTCTCTGAACATTATGTTAATTGTTGTATTTATGAGTAGCTAAACTCTTTTATCTAAGGTTTGATGGAACATATTTGAGGATGATTTTCTACTGCGTTTAATATAGATTTGCCTTTGATTTTTCTCTACTTGTTCAACTATATTTTTATTATTGTTAATTGAAGAGCTCTCAATTAACTGTGCCTTTTTAGTGTGTATATTGCTCGAGAAAGAGAGTACACATTTAGGTACTTGTTGAACAACACCACTCCTAACGTAGTTGAGAGATCAATACGGAGGGTTTAAAGGCGGGATTAGAGATAACGAAATTTTGGTGCGATCGTAGTGAGCGGTAAATTAATTCCAGCTGGCGTAGTTCGAGAGAATACGTCTAGTAAAATATGGTAGTTGCTCGAAAGAGAACTACGACAATCAAAGTACGCACGATTGGTAGAGAATATTTAGACAAATTCATATAAAATGTAGTGGGAAAGATTCCGATAATAGGAAAAATCATAACCTTAGACTTTTCCAAATCTTGTCTACAATATTTGCTTTGTTAGTTATAAATTACTGCATTTTTAATTACTTTGATCTTTGTTAGTAAACTCTCAAATCGTTATATGATATTTATGAAGGTTGATTACTTGAATTCGTGCAAAACTATTGGTTGTAATTAGTACGTTATTTCCATATGGGATTCGACTCCGGACTTATAAACCGGATTAAATTTGCAATGACCGCTAGACCTCTTACGAGGCATAGTTGGGTGTGATCATCGCCCAATGATATTCTTGTAAGAGCTCTCTTTACTAGGATTTAGAGTAGTAATACGTAAAGCCGCTTGTCCATAAATATTACGGGCAAATTTCTATTTATTTTTTAATTTTATCCGTTATTTTAACTTCAATTTGAAATAGAGAATTCAAAGTTGAAAATACATTTGGCAAGTATTTTAAGTGAAATAATTGGGTTACAAACTATCCCTTCAGACATGTATTGATGTTCTTTCCCCTTGAATAGATTGCAAGTTTTCGTTTTTTTGATGGCCGAGTTGACCAATTATCTAAGATAAATTATACGAACATACTAGCAAGAGGGAAAATAAAACTAGGAGTTACAGTTTACAAAATCTATCAAAGTTCAGCATGGTTGACGTACGATAAGCAAAAGTGAGTCCTTTTTTCATTTAAGTCTTAATCCTCAGGAAGCTTTCATCCCTCTCTTACCACTCATTTTTAGAAAAAACAAAAGTTTATTGCAAAATTTAATATGTACATGTCCCAAACTTGAAAAATTGGAAGATTTAGGGAAAATGGGGTTATTAAACCATTACCAAACAGCAAAATAATAGAAGAAAGCAGTTAACAGGCAGATCAACATTCCAAACATCAGCAAAATCCAAGATCACACATGCTCATTGTGGATGTGCAATTAACTGCAACTTGTGGCTGATTTGGTGTTCAAAGAAAACAAACAACTTTCCTGGAGGACTCGGGTGGTATTTACATCAAAACCATAACAGTGCTTCAGATATTTCATCCTCTACTCGAAGCTAAAGGAACTTGACTATGTTCAGATATCAAGTTTACGTCTATTTGCAATTCTTGAAAACCACAAGGGAATCCACTTAATGTCCAATCACTGCTCTGGAATCAGTTAGATGAACAGTCCTTGGCCCAGTGACCAGGCTTGCCACACTTAAAACAAGTGCTTGAATTCGGGTACTTTACCCCTCCATCAGCAGCAGTGCGTTGAGAAGACGACTGAGGACAATCTTTAGCCCAGTGCCCAGCATTGCCACATTTGAAACAGGAAGAAGGGACTGAATTGTGGATTTTGTTGGTTGAGCCATCCATGTTTGGATAAGTTTGAGAGATGTTAGATGAATTTGAGAAGCTAGCATTGGTCGTGTTGTCGTTACACCATTTGAAGAACCCACAACTTCCCTAAGAGCAGTAAACAACACATTAACAGCCACAAATACAATGATCAAACTATGAGAACTATTACCCTATAGTAGGCATTAGTATCCAGATTGTTGTGTACTTTATGGCATGACGGGTTCATCAAGTATGATTAATTACTTGCACAGAAAAAAGGTCTATTTTAATAGATATTTCTCCAGCACTTTAACTAAGATATTGATTCTAGTAATACTTTATTCAATAAAATCTGGATTGTGTTATAACAAACTTATTTTCATTAAACACCAATTTCATCTATCCTTCACCCATAAGATAGCACTTCTCAGTGATAAGCAATTGACAGCTTACATCCTTCCAGGAAGTAGCAAAATACCAAGGGCCTTCAGCCACAAAGCTAGGCTTCATATGACAGCTTATGAGAAGAAAAGGGAAAGGGCATTTTATGTTGAATATTTAAGAAGAACGAACAAAAGATTTTAATTCCCTTACTCCAAGATATGCTAATGGTTTACTTCAGTTGTTTACTACGTAATGTTAGTACTTGAATACAGTAGCGATAGATCTCATGCCCATCAATCTTCTAGACTATTCTGAAAGTACTCATGCCTGAATGGATCTCTATTGGTTTATGGCTTTATGCACTAAATCCCAGATCTATCCAGGCCAGGTTAGATATAATGGCTGCACATTGTTCCATTCCAATTTTGCAGACTCGTGCTTAATGAACATAAAAAGATAGGCAAGACAGAAAAAAATATAAACAGAACAAGTCATGACTGTCATGACCAGCAAGTGGGTTTTCATTAAAATGAGACTGTTTTCAAGTTGCTACGATAGCTGTAGACAATCTGGTCCCAACTGAGTAGATGAGATTAGGTCTCCCAACATAACAGTATCAGACCTAAACTAACATAGCTGAACTATAATCTATAGGCAAGTTCCAATGAGTTATTTATATGGTAAAGCTTAAGACATTAGTTTGTGTACATATCATTGTGTATATTAAAATTTGTATAAAACAGTTTGATTAACTGACTAGAATCATGAATGCCTCTAAGGGGGCAAAATGTATCTGTGGCATGACGGGAAATCCAATAGGTATCAAGGATTATAAGGGTCGAGTTAACCCTATTGCGAATCAAGCCCAATGACAATGAAATTTCACTAACCAGGGTGCTTTTGTAATCCTATATATACCCCTTAGTCACCGATTCTGCTAGCAATTCTTTATCTGGAATGTGCCAAGCATAGCGAATCCCTTGAGCAGCATATTAACTTGTCTGTTACAGACCTTAACCTGGAAATTGACCACTGAAGACAACCTTAGTGTACTCTTTTGCAGCTCATACATGTATCCCACTGAGATTCTTAGACCATGCTACACACCATCACAGCTCGAGATAGGGTTTATACCCAATTCACAGAATAGGGTAAGAGAGCCTACAGCCTCGAATCATGCAACAGATATCAGGGCAAAAAACATAAAGAAGACTTGAACCCTTGAAACCTAAAACCCTGAAGCATTGTATCTCACGTATACTTGTACGTGAGATACATGTTTGATTCATATGTCGTAAATAAATTTTAAATTCGATTTCAACTACGAATTTTGACTCAAAACTAGTTCAAATCACCTACAATCTTCCTTAAATGTTGTATATTGACTCATCTATATGTTTTCAACGAATTTCAACCATACCCATAAAAAATGTCCACTGTTTGTTTAGGTTTTGGGAATGTTGTATTTTTTTTCTTTGTGTTCCATCACATTGTTTGCTACCTCATCCATTAAATTTTCTTTTCATCTTGCATCTAATGTTGTTGACCATGCTTTAAAATATGGAAGGAGATTTGTGCGCGTGATTCTCGAAGGGAAAGATTCCTTATTTATATGGAATTTTTAATTTTTGTATGCACTTGGCTAGTTTTGATAAGTCTGTAATTAATGGCTAGAAGTTGATAAAATTGGGCTTATTTTGGACATTTATGTAAGATTCTCTTCTAGATGCGACTCAATGGTATTGGAGGCCTAAAATCAAGCCGTAATAAGAAGCCTTAAATTTGTTTAATAATTTTAGATATTTTTGTTTAAGTTCATTTTTTTACTTTTTGAGATGCAAATTCATCTTGGTGATGTAACCAACTGCTTTAATCTTTGTTGGAATATTACTAACATTTGATAAGATTTTATTAAGTTTAATTTTTGAAATTTTTCTTTTCACATGACCGTCAACATAACTCGTTGTATAGCATTGCCTCCCAAAGTAACAATCATGTGGAAATTTGAATTTACAAAGATGATAAATAAATTAACTATAGCTTTTTACGGTCTAATTAGCTTGAAGCTTGCCTACAGAGATCTTGAAAGAAAATATCCTACAAAGCTAGAGTTGTAAATAAAATTTATTCAAGTTGGAGTAAGAGGAACTAGAAGTAACTGCAGATTTAATTGCCTTTCACTTTTATTTGAACTTTCTCAACCAACTCCGAAAAAAGACAACACAAAATATAAAACTATGTTATTAACGATTGATGACAAGGTAGCAAAAGATGGTAGAAAAAAATTTCTTACCACTGTTTAATAATAAATACAACAAATATTTAAATTGCATATAAAAAGAGTAGCTTATGGGGCCTCTAATTATGCGAGGCCTAAAGCGGCCGCTTTAGTGGCTTGGGGGTTAAACCACCTATGTTCTCTTCTAAAATTTAAGTTTCTTCTTTTCAATTTACTAGACATTGACTATTTACATGTTTGTGAAGATGATACTAAATAAACTCTAAACACTATATTTGAGTACGTTAAAATTATTAATATAAGAATTAAGATTAATGAAGGGAAAAGATATGGAAATTGTCCAAAACAAAATCCATTGTCCTTTAAAAAGAATCCAAATAAAATATCGTAATTTATTTATCTTTTTTAAAATTCCACCTCAACCCTTTTCTTCTTTTAAAAAATGTAACATTGGTACAAGGAATAATCTTGATTTTATTCCACCAAACCAATCCAACCACCATCTTTGCTTAGTCACCCAGAATTATGGGTACTCAATTATGTTCAACATCCGCAATAATAGTCCTATAGAGCAGGCAAGATTTTCATGAATCATTTATGATGGACATTTTAAAACTTTTCCTCTGCACTACCGCTATTCAATTATTATAACATGCTTCCAAGTCTTCCTTTCTGCTCATAAAATGTAAGATACCAATAGCAGTGGCGGAGCCACCTCATAGGAAGGGGTGTCAAAATGACACCCCTTATCGGAAGCCATGAAATATGGAAAGGCTAGAACCTTATAGAACCTCACGACAATAAAACATACCCACTTGTCTTGATGAAAACCTAATTGCCTGACAAGGGGGTGTGCGGACAATCTCCTACACGAAATATGAAACCACAGTCCTTAGCTTTACCACATATGCCCTCAAGGTTCCAGCTAGTACGTCGATCCATTGCAAGTAACAACGATAATTGATGTTATATCATTTTATAACTTACCTCAACAATATAAACTAACTTATTGACCTAACTATCATATCATCCCAACCTCTATGATATTTTGCTATTCATGCTTATAACCCACCAATTTTGAGGTCAAGCCTGTATAAAACACTGAAGTCAAGATGCGTCTATAGCTCAAGCAAGTATGCTACACACTCTCATACTGTCCAGGTTCTACCCTGAGCAAAATTAAGCTTCATAAATGACAGATGGCATTAATTTGAATGTCACAGGATATTTGGAGTTAATTTGAGATTGTACTTTCTGTTTGACAACAAAAGCTTGATAGTTTAATACAGAAATTAGGGGCAGCACATCAACGGAAGGCCAAAAAGTTTTTCCCAGCAGCATGATTTTTTGCAATCAAATGAGCCTATATTACACGTGCACACAACCAGGCATTGTGAAGCATTTCAAGTACTTAGACGTTAAATCCCATTAAGCTGTGCAGCAGACTAGTAAAACAGAAAAAGGAATAGATCAAGCTGATATTAAACCTGATTAGAAGGACAACGGTAGAACTGCTGACCAATATTTTTTCCTGTTTTGGCTGTCAGAACTAGGCATGTGCCAGAACCACATGGACATGAAATTTCCGGGAACGAGGAACTAACAGAGTAACTAGGGCCTCGGATAGTTGCAGTATTGGTAACAGAAGGTTGGTCACACCACTCAAAGAATCCACAACCACCATTCTCCTGAGAAAGTATTAAAATTCAGATAAGAATAGAAATATACACAGTACTCTAAATCCAGATACTCAAATTTTAGCACTCACAAATGCTTACGAAGAACCTTATAGGTTAACACGAAAAATATGCACTATATTTTTTTATTCACCTAGAAAATTAAGGTACTATACAAATAGAAGCATGAAATTGTTGTACGTTATGTTGAAGTGATAATACCTGTCTGATGGGGCATTTGTAGAACTTACGGCCACGATTCTTCTCAGTATTAGCAGTAAGCACAAGGCAATTACCTAATCCACATGCACATTTCTTCTCAGGAAAGCTCGTGGAATCATCATTCGGTGGATTAACATCGCAATCCCGAGCCCAGTGCCCTAATTTCCCGCACTTAAAGCACGAACCAGCAGCAGCGTCGGAACTAGGCAAATAATTGCTATGTGCTTTGTAGCTGTTGTTAATCGGAGTAGAGAGAGCATTAGTCGGTCCTTTTTGTTGGAATACGACGCTTTTGCTCCCTTTCAGAGCCGCGATATAAGCTCCTTCTTCAACACTGATAATGTTATTGGTGTTGACGTTGTGCTTTGCGGTAGTGACGGCGGCGGTGGTGGTTAGGGCGGCAGAGATCCGGCGACGCTTGGCGGCGGTGGCGGTGGAAAGAGCTTCAGCTTCTGCTGCGGCTACCTGAGCTAGGAATTCTTCGTCTTCAAATTCCGCCATCTCTCTCTCTCTCTCTCTCTCTCTCTCTCTCTCTCTCTCTCTCTCTCTCTCTCCGACAGCAGATTTTGCGTAGTTTGCGAATTTCAAACTTTTTGGCCTCAACTTCAAAGTCGCTTCTACATTCCCGCTAATTTTTCCTTTTGTTTTTGTTTTTCTTTTTTCTTCTTCTTCTGGAACATGCAGTTTTGGTTGTGAATTCATTCTATCACTATTATTCAACAATGTTGAGGGTGTGTTTTGTAGGAAGAAAAATGTTTTCATGGAAAATCTTTTCCCGAAAAATGAGTGATTTTATCATTTTTTTTTTATTTAGTTGGTGAGTGAATATTTTTTTTAAAAAATATTTTCTAGTATTTGGTTAGAGAGTAAAAAAATATTCTTTAGAAAAATAATTTTTAATACTACTCTCCTCACCCTCCTTTCCCCATATTCCCCAATATTTTCTAGTGTTTCCTCTGCCCTCCCCCCCTTCCAAATAACCAATGTTTTAAAGACTTTATTTTTTTTAAGAACTTAATTATTCTTTTAAAAATTCACACAAACCTAAAAAAACTAATGTGCTTCTTTACTTTTTCACGCAAAACAACATTGAAATTTGTACTCCATAACTAAAAGGAAAATACTCTTTTTTGGTTGAAAGAGAAAGTACCTTTTCTACAACATGAAAAGAAAGTACTCATTTTGTTGAAATAAAGAAAATATTTTTTCTGCATCATAAAAAGAAATATTTATATTGTTGAAATGAAAGAAAATATTTTTTTATATCATGAAAAGAAAATACTCATTTTGTTGAAAAAAAAGAAAAATAATCTTTACTACATTATTTTGTTAAAATGTAAGAAAATACTCTTCACTATATCATTTTGTTGAAATGAAAGAAAATACTTTTTCTACCTCATGAAAAGAAAGTACTTTTTCTGTTGAAATGAAAAAAAAAAATTAACATCATGAAAAGAAAATCATGGTTGACTATGCTGGAGTAGAGCTCAGACCTGGAGGTAGTGGCCGAACTCGCCACAGAGTTCAGGAGCGAGCAAGACTATCTTGGTGAATGCAATAAGAACTGGCTGCTCGCCGCACCAGAGTGCTTTGCCCATACTGCTATCCGCTGCCGAAGCGCTCAAAGGATTCGTGCTTGAATGTCGAGATCGGGGGTGAGTGGGTGTGGTAGGGGTGGGTGAGGTGTGAGCAGTGGCGGGGCCAGAATTTTTGTTAAGAGGTGTCAAAATATATAAAAGTAAACATACCAAGAAATTAAGGGGAGTCAATACATAGTATATATATATACATATATATTTGTTTTACCTACCTACACAGCGTATTTTTCCCGCGAAGGGGTGTCATTTGACACCCCTTCCTATAAGGTGGCTCCGCCACTGGGTGTGAGAGTGGGTTAGTGGGGATGGAGAATATGATGAAGAAGGTTGAAAAAGAGTTTTGAAAAACATTTTTCCTTCTCTTGATAGGAAAGTATTTTATTCCAATCGGAGGAAATGAGTTCACGAGAAAAATATTTTCTAAAACATTTAATCCAATCAAATATAAAAAAATTAAAAAATATTTTCCGAAAAAATATTCTCCTTCGTACCAAACACACCCTTAACCTTTTAATTTGGTCAGGCTCTTAACAAATTTGGTCCAATCACAAACAACATCACAACATACAATTCCTGTGAGTTGCAAGCTAACAAAGATTTTACTCGCCCATTTCATTATATACATTAATAGTGTTTGATTAGATGAAGAGTTTAAACTGATAATTTGACTTATTTATTAGTGCCAGTTAATTTGATGTGGTAAGTCACATCAAATTTTAAATTTAATACTTCGTCCTTTTTTCCTACTAGTCCAATATTGACATTGCACTACTCTTATGAAATCATTAATTAAGAGTTTATTTTATTAAATTACCCTTATTAAAGGAAATATAAAGTTGTAACTCCACACATAAGTTTGAGAAGTGGCGATATTTAATGATAAGGGCAATTATATTAGAAGAAAATAGTATTTTTTTTTTTAGTATAAGAGACTAGTAAAAGAAAATAGAATTAAGGAGTAATTAAATAAATTGAACGTTTTATAATGATACTCTTACTAATTATCTGTAGATTGGTGTTAAGTATTTTGGGGAACTTCAAAATGAAAAGAATTTAATAGATTGAATGGATAATTTTATAAACCTTTTTCTATTAGTTTCAACGAAGTGGATAGAAGACCAAGATAAAAGTTCTACAAAACCTTACATTATCTAACAATTAAAGATACATAATGGTAACCCTGAAATATGTAAAACATTTAAGTATCTTTTGGAACTAGTTTTGTTACTAAATAAAATGGAGGCTGTCATACCCAACTTACAATTTTAATATGCAATAAACTTATATGGTTTATTTTCTAAAGCTCTTTATGTTATAAGCTTTATATTTCCAGTAATTTTTCCAATATTCGAGTTGAAAGGGAATGATGAGGTTGTGATATCCAACTTACAATTTTAATATATATATTCTGCATAATTTGATATACATAACTCATTCAACAAATACTTTATGTGTTAGAAATATCCAAATTAATTTCCATGAACTCCAAAAAAAAAAAAAATCAAATGCGTGTACTCATCATAAACCAGAAACTATTATAGAAGGCCGACATCTGAAGTTTAATTATTTGTTGAGTTCTTCAAATAGCTATAAATATTACATCTCGCCAGAAGTCACTCCAAAAATTACAATTACAAATAGGTTTAAACTATACTATTTAATTAAGCCATAAGATATATTTATCATGCTTTATCTTTAAATATACTAACTTTCTGCAAAATATGGCCCTAAGCTTGATCGATAATGTTGAAAAATGTTACTAACACAATGTCTCAAAATTGCAGAATAGAAAGTCGGCATCCAAGAAGTCAAGAGCTAACTATATAACATGTTTAAAGTGCTCTCCAAATATCTCAATGCTAAAAAAGGAAACTCCACATATCCTATCAAAAATTTGATGTTCTTTGCATGGTTGTTTTTAAAAGGAAATTAAAGATGGGGATAAAAGAGTAGTTGACATCTCAAAAGTTTGATAAGTTTTGTTTCTCTTAGCACATGGTCTTTGTCACTTCAATTTCCTCGCTCGTTAAAAGTGAAAGCACGTACCACATGATATGCCATCACATGCTTCCACGTGCATTTGTTGCAATTATCAACGTGAAAAAAAGCCAAATATACCTCTCTATTTTTGAATATTGTCTATATTTAACCTGTGTTATATTATTCGGCTAAATTTATCCCTACCATTATACTATCCGGCCAAATTTACCCCTACTGTTATACTATCCGGCCAAATTTACCCCTACCATCAGCAAACTTTTAAAAATTACCCCTCAATCCGTTAGGTGACCTAAAATCTCATCAAATTATTTTAATTAAGTCGCTTATTCTTTTTTTTGATCCACTATTTTTGAAATAATTGATATTTACACATTTTTTTTAATTAGAAAAAAATAAGAGAAAGAAATATTAAAATAATACAATGGTTAGTAAACAAAGTATAGTAAATTGAAGAATCTAAATTAGGTAGCTTGTCGAAATTCCAAAAGTATTTACAACATCCCAACTTTAACAAATTAGCTGCAACAATGGTATGAAGACTTTGCAAGTATTTGTGATAGAAGGTGAAGTTCCTTGGAGACTATACATTATCAAATTTAACTTTGCTTTAATCAAATACCTACGCATTATGCACTTTTAAATTAGTCGATCGAACTCTATACTAACCAAACAATAACAAAATATATTCGAATATACATGTACATACATGATGATCATCTGCATATAATATATAATATATAGACCCACTAAATTCTACGATGTGTATATTATTGAAAAATTAAAAAAAAACACTAATTTCAAAATCATTATCACAAGAAGAGAAGTAGGGCATCCGTAATTAAAAATAGGGAAAAGAGCCAAATATACCCCTCCACTTTCATATATTGTCTGCATTTAACCTCCGTTATACTATCGAGTCAAATTTACCCTTGTCGTTATACTATCGGGCAAAATTTACTCCTGCAATCAGCAAACTTTTAAAAATACCCCTTGATCTGTTAAGTAATCCAAAATCTTCCAAATTCCTTTTATTTAAATTACTTGTTGTTCTTCTTGGTCCACTATTTTAATTTCAAAAATTACTATTAATGTGAATGCTAAAGTTACTAGACTATATAAATTATTTATAATTTTTTTTATTACCAATGCACCCATTTATCTTTTTGTAATAAATAAAATTAGTTTAAAATTTTATTTATTTTTTAATCTTATACACACCATAGAATTTAGTGGGTCTATTTATTGTGTATTATATGCAGTTGATCATCATGTATGTATATGTATATTCAAATATATTTTGTCATTGCCTGGTTAGTATAGAGTTCGATCGACTAACTTAAGAGTGCAAAATGTGTAGGCATTTAATTAAAGCAAAGTTGAATTAGACAATGTAAAGTCTCCGAGGAACTTCAATTTCAATCACTAATACTTGCAAAGTCTCCATACATTTGGTGCAGCGAATTCATTAAAATTTGGATGTTCTAAATACTTTTAAAATTTAGAAAAGCTACCTAATTTTGATTTTTTTAATTTACTATACTTTATTTATTGGGTTGTATTATTTAATATTTTTTTCTAATTCAGAAAGCATGTAAATGCCAATTATTTCAAAAATAGTGGATCAAGAAGAACAACAAGTGATTTAAATAAAAGAAATTTAGGAGATTTTGGATTACTTAATAGATCAAGGGATATTTTTAAAAGTTTGCTAATTATATGGGTAAATTTGGCCCGATAATATAACGGTAAGGGTAAATTTGGCCTGATAGTATAACGGTAGGGGAAAATTTAGCCCGATAGTATAATGAAGGTTAAATGTAGACAATATATGAAAGTAGAGGGGTATATTTGGCCTTTTTCCCTTAAAAATATCCATGAATAATATGTATAATCTAGTACCCTTAGCATTCACATAAATAGTAATTTCTGAACATAATGGATCAAGAAGAATAATAAGTGACTTAATTAAAATTATTTGGGAGATTCTGGGTCACCTGTAGGACTTAGGGGTAATTTTTAAAAGTTTGCTAATGGTAGGGGTAAATTTGACTGGATAGTATAACGGTAGGGATAAATTTGGTCGGATAGTTGTCACGACCCAAAATCTAACCCGTCGTGATGGCGCCTATCGGTGGTACTAGGCAAGCCGACCTTCCCCAAAAATACTTCCAAACTAAATATAAAAGTAAAGTAAAGCTTTCCATATCGGGATTTTTTCATAAAATTAAAGCTAAACTCAATATATAATCAAAATGCGGAAACCAGTCTCAAACATTGGGGTGTCACTAGTCATGAGAGTTTAAGTATTTAAAACTATTTACAGTCAATGTCTAAATATCAATACAAAATGAAACAAAATATGGAAGGAGTAACAAGGTACTGCGGACACTGGCAGCTACCTTGCAGTCTCCGAAACTCAAATAGACCTGAACTCAACAACCTCCGTGATCAAACATACCTGGATCTACACATGAAGTGCAGGGTGTAGCATGAGTATAACCAACTCAGCAAGTAACAAAAATAAATAAGTAATTGAGAGGCAGTGACGAACTATACTGTACAGTTCATTTTAAAAGTTTTCACTAAAGAGTGAACATGCTTTCAAATCATGTGGTATAAGTCAAATCAGTTCGCGCTCATGTAAAACAGATATGAATCTTCCAGAAATTTCACAACAATAACAAATAACAACAAAGTGCAACAATAAATAAAAGCAAGTACAACCTCTCAAGGCATCAGTCACTCAACCCATCTCAACAGCTCACACTCTCGGCTCTCAGCCCTCAATGCACACTCTCAATAGGTACCTGCGCTCACTATGGGTGTTCAGACTCATGAGGGGCTCCTACAACCCAAGCGCTAATCCGCACGGACAACTCACGTGCTGCACGGACAACTCACGTGCTATAATATCATATCTGGATCCGCACGGATAACTTACGTGCTGCACGGACAACTTACGTGCCATAGTATAAATATAAGGATCCGCACGGACAATTCACGTGCCATAAAACAATACCTCACGACCAGGCCTTCAGCCTTACTCAGTCATGAACCTCTCTAGTCTCACAACTCTCAATAAAGAAAGGGAAAACATCCCAAATCAAAGTGTTACAGTATATCATCAGGGAAAACAAATAACATAGATTGAGGTAAACATGTACAAGAATCACTATGACTGAGTATAACTACCATGACCAGGAATATAGCTTAAACATGATTTCTAACATGAACACAATCAAGTTCTAGTAAACATGAATGCATATAAACACAAATAAAGGTTATTAGGCTTCACAGTCTCTGGGGACGGACTAAGTCTCAATCCCTCACGGCCTACATCCATACGCCCGTCACCTGCATAGGTGCCACCTCCAAATAGTTATATTATACCAAACTCCGGGTTTCATACCCTCAAGACCAGATTTAAAACTGTTACTTACCTCAACAGTGTAGAACTCATACTCCAAAATGCTCTTTCTTCTCGAATCGGCCTCCAAATGACCCTAATCTAGCCACAAGCAATAAAATACAATCAATATGAGCTAAAGGAATGAATCCCACAAGAAAATACCAATTTATAGGCCAAATCTCGATATTCACTCACTCCCTCCTGGGCCCACATCTCAAAATCTGACAAAAGTTACAAAACCCGAATGCTCATTCACTCACGAGTCCATACGTATGAAATTTATCAAAATCCGACATCATTTGGTCCATTAAATTCTTAAATTAATCTCTCCAAAATTCCAAGCCCTAACCCCTCATTTTCACCGCTAATTTCTACTAATTAAATAATTAAACAACGAAAAATTACCATAGATAAGAGTATTAGAGCTCAAGCAACTTACCTCAATGAAAACCCCCTGAATATCTCTTCAAAATCACTCAAAAAGCTCCAAAAACCGACTTGAAAATAGTGGAAATAAACCAAAATTCGTGAAGTGTTCTTTTTATACTTTCTGCCTAGGGCTTTCGCACCTGTGACCAAATATGCGTACCTGCGGTGCCGCATCTGCGCAAGAAACTCCGCACCTGCGGAAAATTATTAATTTCCCCAACTTCGCACCTGCGCTCCATATTCGCATTTGCGACCACGCATGTGCGGAAAAGACCTCGCACTTGCGGACGCTGACTGACATCCTCATTTCCGCTTCTGCGGGCACTTATCCGCATCTGCGGACCCGCAGATGCGACCTCCCCTGCGCACCTGCGGACCCAACCTACTTCAACTCCATCCAGACCTGCGAACTCCCATGCACGCCTGCGACCTCGCACTTGCGGCTCCCCCTCCGCAGGTGCGGAAATACTAGTAGCAGCAGATTCAACTGCATTTTCCAACTTTAAACAATCCGTTAACCACCCTGAATCACCCCGAGCCCCTCGATACCTTAACCAACCATACCAACAAGTCATATATCTACATACAAACTTAGTTGAGCCTTCAAATCACTCAAAATAACATCAAAACACCAAATTACCCTCGGATTCAAGCCTAAAAACTTCTAAACTTCCAAATTCGACAACCGATGCCGAAACCATCCAAACCACGCCCGAATGACCTTAAATTTTACACACACGTCACAAATGACATCACGAACCTACTCCAACTTCCGAAAATCTATTCCGACCCCGATATTAAATTTTTCACTGTCGACCGAAATTGCCAAATTTCCAACTTTTGCCAATTCAAGTCTAATTCCACTACGGACCTCCAAATCATATTCCGGACACGCTCCTAAGTCCAAAATTACCTAACGAAGCTAATGGAACCATCAAAATTTAATTTCGAGATTATTTACACATAAGTCAATATCCAGTTGACTTTTCTAACTTAAGCTTCTACTTTAGAGACTAAGTGTCTCAATCCACTCCGAAACCACTCCGGACCCGAACCAACTAACCCGGTATATCATAATATAGCTAAAAAGCACAAAAGAAAGCAGAAATGGGGGAAACAGGACTATAACTCTCGAAACGACCGGCCGGGTCGTTACATCAGTATGACGGAGGTTAAATATAGACAATATCCGAAAGTAGAGGGATATATTTGACACTTTTCCCAATTATCAACCATTGAACAATAAATTTAAGTTTTGTATACTCAGAGGGTTAAAAATATATGTTAATAGGTAACTTGAAAAAAAAAATTAACCGACTTGCTATGATAGGCTAAAAACTCACATTGATAGTGACGGAATTTTTATACTATACAATAATAATAATAATAATAATAATGTGTATAACTTAAATTCTAATTAAATAAGTTCCCTCACTATAAATTTTGGTAGGATTAAAATTTTATTTTGGTAAAGTATAACCTAACGATTTCCAAAAGTTTTACATTTGTTTTGGTTACTTAATTCTAATAAGACTTTTCATTCTCAATATTTAGCATAAGAAAAATGAAGGTTACCATGATATTGTTTTAAACTTAATCAACTTGAACTCTCGCAAGTGAACAATTTCAATCGTCTTAGATCTAATTAGGGAAGCACCCTCTCATTTTCTCGCGACGTATGAAATAAAAAGGTCCAATTTTGTGACGCCCATGACGGAGGGCGGACCGATGAGAGCAAGCAAGACTGACAAACTTCTAGGTTGGCAAGATTCTAAAGAAGGGGTATACAAGTCATTGTAGGCAAATCCTACATCGGAATAGGAGAGAAAAATGAAGAGCTTTATAAGGCTACATGAGTACGTGCGCTTTTGGGGCTCGATGTAGTGTAGCCCTCGAGATAAACTAGTGTCGGTCTAGACCCAAAACAGACAATACATGTTATGAGCTCGGATCGTGACAGATTTAATAAGCATTCTTCTTTGGCTCAAGCAAGGATGGCACTAGAATTACGTACAACTATCTGAAATTCAAATATCATGCTGTCAAAGTGGAGATATTTAAGAAAGATGGTCATAAAAGTAGTTCCAATTAGAAAGATTAGATTATTTAAGTTAGATAAATATCGAAGGTGCTTTTGTCAACATCAAAATGAAAGAGAACTAATATAATTGGTTCTTTTCTTTGCAACTGAAAGCCCTAACAAACTTGTAAATTTTTGGTGCTTCAAACAACTAACTTTCCATAATAGGAGAGTGTTTCGAGAGAAGTTGAAACATGACAACTCAAGCTTATTCGAAAAACTTTAATGTGCAAGTGGGAAATGACTCATGTGATGAAATACCCAATCCTTTTTCAAATTTATAATTTCCTTTATACATAAAGTTAAGAACTTGTATAAAATGTGTTGTTTTTGGCAAGCTAATCCATAAGTCGGGAAGAATTTTATATCTTAAAAGGGAATAAAGATAAACTAATTAGGAACAATTTTCCATTTATGGAAAATAAAAAAACAACTAAGTACAAACCATTTATTTTTGGAAAAGAATCATTCTTTATCAACGTTGATAGGAAACTAACGATTGTTTTAAGATAAATAGTGTAAATGTTAAAGCTAAAGACAAATTTGTCGGGATTACAAATTAAGAGGTTCTTATCAAATTCCAATTTTCACATATTAGTCCGGAAAGAGAAATGTTGTGAAATCATGAGAGTAAATTTAGGTTAATTCGGATTTGTACAAGTTAATTTATGTTGAAAAAAATCACAACTATAACGTAATTATCTGTTTGGGTAGCATACTTTTTGTTTGTAAATAACTACTACTATGTGTTTATTTCTTGACCCAAAATATTTTCGTGATATTCAAATAAAATGTGTATGAATTAAACTTTTCATGCCTATTCAAAGGGATCCGGAAGAAATAGAAGGAGTAGCAAACAAATATGAAGAAAAGATAGAAACTATGTATGTAAAGCTTTTTAAAAACAGAGACAAAACATAAGACGTGCCATTAAATTTTACGCAATAAATTTACAACAAACCTAGTTTTATATCAACACGTGGGAGAATAGGTGAGGTGGTAGGGGAAATTAGGCATGTGAATTGTGAACAACATGTTCCACATGGCTAGATGACATACAGAGTGTTTAATTTGCTCATTACTTAGCTTGTAGCAACCCCAATATGATGTTTTTGTTGGATTTTCCACATATATAAATAGCTTTTGAGATCATATTCCCTAGTCTTTCTAGCTCTACTTGTTTTTCGGTGCAAGTAATTGCGGCCATCCACCACCATAAGCTAAGCAATTCCCCCACATTGTAAACCTTTAATTTAGAAAAAGGTTTTAATTTCTTCTTCAATTTATAGGCAATGAAGACACAAGAATTGAAAAAGTAGAAAGGAAAACAATAGGCATAAAGATGAAGCACAGAATTGGCCTTCAACTTTTCCCTCTATTGTCTTCTTCTTCTTCAGAGTTCCGCAGTAGCGATCATTCTGTGTAAGTCTCATAATTCCATATTTCCATCTTAAGATACTGACATATACATAATTATATAGTCAAAAGTACCAAGCTTATAGTTTACCGACGGGTGTTATCACTAGGTGTGAGTTCAATTATCACTGTTCCCCTTAATTCTCCTTTACCTTTTTCTAATCCCCAAATTTATAATTAATTAAAAATTAATAGAATGAAAGACAAGATTGTGCTCTATATTCTTTTCAAACAAGTTCTTCATTATATACTTTTTTCAAATATATATTAAGAGAACTTATGATATGTTATAAAACATAATTTTTTAAGTAAATGATATTGCTTTCTCATCATCATTTACATGAAAATATTCGGTGGTAGTTCACTGGTAGAACACCTAATATCTTAGACAAATGAATTTTGGTTCCACATACAGATGTTTCCATGCATGACGATATATTTGTTAATATAGGGCATGTTCGTCCACAAGAAAGCAGACCACAATTTTCTACAACGCACAAGATGGGGAATGTCATACATCTGAACTTCAGGCAAGCTATTTTTGATCTTTATTAGTCATTAATATTTTGAAGGGGAGCTTTGGCGCAATTGGTAAAGTTGTTGTCATGTGACTAGGAGGCCACATGCTCGAGCCGTAGAAACAACCTCTTGTAGAAATGTAGGGTAAGGTTGTGTACGATAGACCCTTATGGTCAGACTCTTCCCCGGACCCCGCATATAGCGGGAGCTTAGTGCACCCCGCTGTCCTTTTTATTAGTCATTAATTAGTATTTTATTAATTTAAGAAACTAAAATTGTTTGGAATTGAGACGTAATTCTTATAAAAAGTTGACTTCTTCTACTGATGAAATAAAGTTTGAAGAGAATATATCGCGCATATATATATATCTTGCTTTCTAATTTTGTTTATATTAGTAATTCTAAATTTGTTCAGATGCTTAATTCGATTTGTTATTGGATTCTCTGAAGTATAGGCCTTAGCCATCTTATGGCATGCAAGACGAGAAATGGAAGAAAAATATAATATGAGTGCGTCAAATTTGAGAGCACCGTCTCTGCAGTTTCAATTGCATAGCCCTTATGGGCTGTCCCTAAGAAAATCCCTACAGAGGTTTCTGCAAAAGAGAAGAGAAAGGAGGATTCAAGCAGCTAATCCATATTAAAAGAAATGATGTTGGAATCATAGGCGAATTCAGAATTGAGAATTTAGTGATCTAGAATATTGTGTGTGATTTTGTGATATGCGGATACGTCACTAATTTTTTTGCATATGTATCTGCACTTCCAACGGGGAACGTGATTTCAGCTGAATCTACCGAACTAGCTCTAAATCCGCTTATATATGTGTTGATTCCTAATTATCCAAATTCTCTCGTCCTAACTATCAAAATTTCATCAATATTGATTGGGAGGTTGGATTACCCGTATACTCGTGTGGTAATTGGTAATGCTTATGTCCCATTTATGTAGTACTTTTTGCTCCCCGAGATTCAAACTATATGAACTTTGACTAATATTTTAAAAGTTATATTTTCATCATATTAATATGAGAAGAATCGTAGATTATAATACTTTTTATATAGTTTTTGAATATCTAATTTTAACTTTAAAATATTAAATTATTCTAATTCAATTTGGCTTCAAAGATTAGTCAAACTGACTTTCGATAAACAAAAAGTGCCATATAAATTGGGACATAATGAATATTTAAAATGCAATTTTCATCGTAATTTTATTTTATTTTAAAAGACAAAATCTTTTATGACTAATATAATATTGGAATTGAAATAACCAAAGTGTCATACGAAAGTTAATTAACAAAACAAACTTTGAACAACAATAAATAAAGCAACAAAAAAAAATCTACTTACGTAAAAGAGACACAATAACGTTTGGTCAATTGAATTATGTTATACTCAAAGATTTACTCCTTTTTTGTAGCATCATCATTTATCTCCTCTTCAGTATTACTGATCCTTTTACTCTTGAGAAAATTGACAAGACCTGCAAGACAAACATCAGCATCTTCACTCTTCATAAGTTCCTCAGCAACCTCAGCAGGGGTAACTTGAACACTTTCAATCAACTCTTGTATTTCTTGAAAATATCCATAATTATTCAAATCATAAATTTCCAAATAATTAGCTGCCAACACCTTAAAACTTTCAATTGTCAAGTAAAACATATGAATATGCATGTCCATTCGTCCAGGTCGCAACAGAGCTGGATCAAGTTTCTCCTTGTAAATATAATAACCCTCTCATCTCCAATACTCGACCATAGCCCGTCTATGAAATTTAGCAATCCACCAAGTGTAAGCCTATCTTGACCATATTCTGGGCGATTTTTAGTTCTATCTGGCAAATCAACGCTACAATCAATGTCTTCAATAACAAGTATAGCCCTATTTTTGGTGCTGATCAACAACCTTCTCAAATCTGCATCGCTCCTTATGTTAGAAAACTCTAAATCATAAACGTCAAATTTTAGATAGTTAGCAATTGCTGCAATCAAACTTGATTTCCCTGTCCCTGGTGGTCCATACAATAAGTATCCTCTTTTCCAAGCTTTTCCTACTCTCCTATAAAAATCTTTCCTTTTTAAAAACCTATCAAGATCCTCAATTATGGATTTCTTTAGTGTTGGTTCTAATGCTAGTGTATCAAAAGTTGAAGGGTGCTCAAGATTAACTGAATCCCAAAGTTTAGAATTATAAGTAAGACCATTGGCTAGAGAATGCAACTTAACAACTTTTTTCTCATGAGACATGTCTTTGGCTTTGTTGAGTACAAAAGGGATGTAACAATTCATTCTCATCATCTTTTTACTCAAACCTCAACAACCTCGTAATACTTGCACGAGCCCTGCTATATGAACTATTTATACTGAATACTTTCTTTCTTTTTTTTGTTAACTACGAGTCCTTTTGCAAAAGGGAGTGAATTTTCCTTTTTTACACAAGGAAAGATAAATTTTCCTTTTTAGAACTTGTCACAATTTTTTTCAAAACGGAACCAAAAGTTGCTTCTCTAATAACCAAAAAACTCAGTCTGTTTTATAGCATGTTTGGTGAAACTTTTAAAATCAACTTATTTTGAAAATTATTTTTCTCAAAAATACTTTTCAGAAAAGTTTTTCAAAAAAAAGTATTTTTGGTGAAAAATAATTTAATAGGCTAACCAATTTGAAAATATAGCAATTAGTGTTTAACCAAGCTTTTAAAAAGTGTTTATAAGTGTATTTTTCTCAAAAATACTGTTTAGAAAGATGCTTTTGGGAAGAAAAACACCTTTAACTTTTGGAAAAAAATATTTTTTGACAAAAGAAAGCTTGGCCAAAAAGGTTATAGTATTAATTTACTCTTCTTCTTTTGCCACCCAAAAACACCAGCTTCTATCACCAAACCACCTCTCATTACCATTATCGATCAATTTTAGAATATGATTTTTTATGGGTGGTCAATTTTATGCCAAACTCTAGTGGAGTAATCTTATCTATTTATTAAGTTATTTGATGGACATACAGAATTAAAGTTAGAATCTTATAAATTGTTCCTCTCCCGGCATCTTGAAATACTTAACTCCATATATATAGTGTGTGCAAAATCCTTACTATGTAAATATGTTTGTGTTTGATTTTGAAATATATATGGTGTAGCCATAATGAGTTATATTATAGTGGTGTTATGTGTTTTACTCAAAATTATATCAAAATATTTTCAACAATTACCTACCTTTTTCACCCCCCCCCCCCCCAATTTATTTTAATTAAATAATAAATATTGTCAAAAATGTTAAGCAATTATTGTAGGGTGAAAATCATTATTTTCCTCCAACTTTGTATCACACACATCTTCCTTCATATTTCAATTGAATGAATCTAATGCCTATTATATTTCACCCTTCAGATTATGACTCTTTTCTCTTTTTAAATTTTTTAAAATCACGGTAAATTATCTCTTTTTAAATCTATGTTATGAATGTGCCCATAGAACACATCACGTGTTATGCAAAAACTTACATGTTTGTATTGAAAGAGAAAAATGGACGGAAAATAATTTTGTCCCTACACCTTCAAATAAGGACATTATTCATTGGTTTTTAAAATATTTTAAACTTTTGTTTGTTGAAATAAGGACTTTATCTTTGTCTGCGTTAAGAAAGTATGAGATTTATCAAATCGAAACTAATACGTTGATTTGCTTTTTTGCTATTATTATTATTATTATACTAATAAAATAATTTTTATTATGCTTTTCAGTTTTTGAAACTACTTACAAGCTCGACTAATTCGGATTCATGCATGAAGTAAAATACTCTCTATTATAAAATTCTTCATTTCCAAGCTTGAATTCGGAACCTCTAAACCTTCAAGCCAGTATACTTATAAAATTCTTAGTAAGAAATTTAAAAGGCAATCTCTTTATACACTATCTATTCTAAGTATTGAGGTTTTATATTTTCGTTGGCAGGGTTACGTTTTTCCCCATTCAAACTTCTTAAGATATACCCAATCTATTTTAGTAACACCCACTCAAAAGAAAGTAAAAAGTTAACATTTTTTGGCTACAAATAGTAAATTGGCTAATATTAGTAATATTTTGTGAATTGACCAATTTTTATAATAAGCTACTTATAAATGGACATAACTGATAATTTTTCTTGAAATTAATATTTCAAAGAAAGTAAAAGATTCTTAAGTCAATTATTAGTAATACCTGTCACACCTCCTTTTTCCCGCGGGGGTAGGGGAGTTTTTCCAATTCAAGTGACATTAATCGAAATGAGATTATTTATTTATATCAAAGTCGCCACTTGGAATAATTTATGGTGTCCCAAGTCACCGGTTTATTTTAAATCTCAAATCGAGGAAATTTGACTCTATTTATGGTCCGCGAACACAGAAGACCGAGTAAGGAATTCTGTTAACCCGGAAAAAGGTGTGAGGCACTCCCGAGTTCCGTAGTTTTAGCACGGTCGCTCAACTATTAATAATTGGCCTAATTATCTGATTTAATACATATTTGAAAACTTACGGTACATTGTTTATCTTCTAACCGCTTTTAATTATTTATAAAATTATTTTTGGAACAAGTCACGATGTCGTACACTTATCATTTTGGCACACGTTGCAAACCGCGCCACATAAAATGTACCCGCGATTTACGACATGCTTATTTTTATTATTGTTTGAAGTTGTAGTCGAGTCACGTGAAACGCACACTCGAATTGGAGTTACGTATCATAACTATGCCACGGGAATCGTACCCATAGTCACGATAATTTATTAATCGCGCCTAAAGCAAACTGCGAATGTTTATAATTCTGTTATCCTAAAGTTTGAGATGTGCATGTGAGGTTCAAATATTATGGTAACATACATGTGGGACTCAGCTAGTTCTTTTTAATTTAAACAAAGTTCTATTATGGAAGAATTAGAAGCAATTATTTTACCGATATCGATTCCATGTCTGTCCAGTTATAACCCATACGAATTAAAGAGCTAAATGAAACATGTTTAAAATGAAAACAATCTGAATTGCAATTTCCATTACTAGCTTAGGTTCTCTCATAAGAGTTAATCTCTTGATCAATTCAAATTAACAAATAACAGAAAGGCACTGAACAAGTGACTATCTCAATTAAAGTTTCCTTACACTAGGATCAGTGATGGGTTCAATAAGTGAACTGGGCCGAATCTAAATCGGCTCAAAAAGAACACACGCTGGATTTTAAGCTCAATTTTAAAGGAAGTTCCTTTTACAAACTTAATCAAATGCTTGCAACATTATTACTAGTCCAACTATACCAAAATTACATTCAGTATATATCATAAAGATTATTCATTTCCATAGAGGCTACTGAGATATACAACATACTCCAAAGACACACTTCATCAAGCAATTAACATCAACTTGCAAGCTACATGGTTAACAAACAAAAATCATCTGACGAAGTACTGAAATGAAAACGTATATGCATATTTCATAGCACTTTGAACATCCAGCAGTAATCATTTTATATAAAAAAAAAACTGCAAATATATACCTTGACAACAAAAATACAACTCAAAATTTAAATAGCTTACCCTAACTCAAAAATTTAATCAAAATATTTAACATTACATATTCGACCAAGGACTGGACAGAATAAAACCGCAACTGAAGTTTAAACAAACAACGTATGCATCAATGTGAGGTCCAAAAACCATTTTCGAGCTTCATGTATACAGCCAATAGAAGAACAAATGCTCAAGCTACATACCTGAGGATAGCCAAAATACATAAAGAAAATAAATCTCTGAATATTAAAGAGAATATCAGCAAGATACAACAGAAAATAGCAAAAGCAGCAACAGTAACAGCAACAGCATCACAGAATCAATATGAACTCTGAATTTCCAAAGCGAAGTTTAACAACTTTTCATAATGAAATTCTGGATTTTCTCAGAGGATTGATCTAAAAAAACAGTGTGTGTTCTTGAGTGTATTTTTAGAGGAATGCTGAGTCAAAAATACGCCCTCCTCTTTTTGTCTCTGTGTGAAGGGTGTATATATAGGCTATCTAAAATTAGAGAAGGTCTGTTGGGAGAGGGAATATGTCAGCGTGAATTCAGGGAAAATAGCCGAGGGGAGGAAATCTTTTTCCAACTGAAAAATGCCAGCTGCCACTTCTAGAAGCAGACTATCTGCTTAGGTTTGGGCCAAATGCTATGACCGAAATGGCCCAAGACCAAGCCCAGATCCGACCTTAAAGAAAATAGCCCACAAAGAGAAATGAAACAATCCATGCCATATTTGAATTTCAATTATAAAAGACTTCACTAAACACTGACTTTTAATTAAACTAAATCTACCTATAAACTATTCTAAATGATCATGCAAACAAAATTTAACACTTAGTTAATCAATCAAAGAAAAACACAACCAATCCAGAAAATAGGAAAGAATGAGTAGGAATATCGATTGAACCTTAAGAAACAAAGATTGAAGAACATGGCAAATAAAACAGTGGCGAAATTCTGGACGGACTCCCGTTAATATTTCAAAATAGATAAAAACTGACCCAAAATGATTGCTCTTGTCAAGAGCAATCGATTTGGGTGAGCTTCAACCCAAAAAGAACGCAAATAGTGCAGAAATCAACAAAGTGCAAAGCTGATTTTTTTAATATTTATTTTCAGATTTGAAATTGAGGGAAATGGGTGAGGATTTTTGGGAAAATTGATAAAGGGGTATGATTTAGGAGGGTCTAGGGGTTGTGTGGTAAAAATTCGGGGGTGATTGGAGTAGCGCCGCAGGTGTGGAATTTTTGGGCGGCTAGAGTTCCGAGGGAGTTTGAGAGAGAGAGATGAGGGATTTGGGGGCGGCTAGGGTTTGGGTGAGTGAAAGAGAAAGAGAGGGAAATGAGAGAGGTCTGAAGGGTTTTGGGGGGGGGGGGGAGGGGGTTACGACAGATATAAGGGTTAGAGGGGGGGAGTTGCGGGCCGTTCGATCAAAGGAAATCAACGGCTGAGATCGCCGTTAACGAAACGACGTCGTTTTGGTTAAGTGACGAGGCTGGGCCGGGTGAGGGGGTTTGTAGGTATTGGGTTGGGCGGATTTGGGGTAATTGTTTGGGCCAGAAATTGTTTTGGCCCAAATTCGAGACCAAACAAATTTTTCTTTCTTTTCTTTTCTTTTTCTTGATTTTAAATCCTAATAAAATTAATTAATTAAAAATCTAAATTAAGTCCTAAATCAATCTAATTTATAAAAATAAACCTAGTTATCTATTTTACCATAATTAATGAATTTAGACTAATAAAAGAAGAATTACTAATTTATAATTTAAAGCTAAAAATGTAAAAACGACTCATATTTTTTGTGATTTTCGTTTAATAATGCATTTAACTCATGCAATTAAATCCTAAATGCAACTAGACCAAAAATGTTATGCACGAAATACTTCAGACATTTTGGTATTTTTTTTATGATTTTAGAATATTAAATATGCAACTAAATACAAGCAACTTTTAACCAAAATTCCTACAAATTCTATAAAACTAAAAACAATTAAGAAAAATCTATTTGTGAATTTCTATAGGAATATTTTAGTCGGGCAAAAATCACGTGCTCACAATACCAAAACAAGAAGAATTAAAATAAAATATACAGTGGATATGTCATGTGGAGTACTTTTCCTAGTACATTTTATGCAATATGATCTATTTTCCATGGTTAACTAAATGAGTTAAATACCACCTATAGTAAACAAATGTAAGAGAACATAAACTATTAGTGCAAGATCAATCCACTAAGCGCACCTTTATTCCATATTATTTATACTATATTAAAAACACGAAAGCTCTTAGCGAAATGTCGTTCGCATTTTTTATCCTTCAAAATTAAAATTTACACTAGACAAAATAGTCATTCAATTATTTTTCTAATATTTAGGAATATTCATTTAATTAATTCCCTACTATTTAGGAATAGTTATTTAATTAACTTCATAATATCTAGGACTTTAAAATTAACTAATATTTTACTTATTAGTAAATTTTTCCTTATTTTAATTATGTAGATTAATCCTCCAAAACTTTCGCACTCTCGCTATCAGCCGTGAGGTCGAAGCCACTAGCATGTACCTCCTCAAGAGTCTCTCTCCGAGACTGGCGCCTAGCATGCTTGGCAATACGGGACAATGTAAACTCAGCAGGGTCAGAAATTTCCTTTGCCCGAGTGTTAGCGGCTTCAGCGTCAGCTCGGTAGGAGGCCACGAGTGCTTCTGCCTCGGATGTGGCCCTTGCAAGCTCAGCGGCCAACCGAGTCTCGAGCTCTTCAACCTTCTGGGCTCGGGCCAAGTTCTCCACCTTCACACTTTGGAGTTGACACTCAACCGAAGACAGTTGGGCCCGAACCGCATCTTTCTCCGAGGCGAGACGGTCCATGCTCTGCTTCCACCCCAGAGTCTCTGCCTCTTTTATCTTGGCCTTCTCATAAAGCTGCTCAGCCAATTCGGCAACCTGCAGGATCAAAGTGTTAGTTGCCAATATCAAGTTAATACATAACAAGCTCCCAAAAATTTACATTACCCGTTCAATGAGCTCGGTCTGATCTCGATGAGTTCTTGTCAGCTCGGCTCGAATGCTCATGATCTCTTCTTCTTTTTGCACATAAAGGAGTTTGAGGGCATTTATCTCCTCCATAAGCTTTTTAAGATCAGCTTCACATCGGGCCAGCTCAACTCGGTACTTGGAAGACGCTTCTCGATGGAGCGATGTAGCATGTACAGAAAGAAAGGAAATTAGACTTAGAGAAATAAGAACAAACGCAAGTATGGTAGCATGAGCTAAAACTCACTTGGTTCAGAAGCCGCTGAGCCTCATAAAATGGAATGACCCAACCGGTCATTTTGACTTTTAGAAACCCGTTTTCTAAAATAAAACTCCCCGAATATGCTTTTATTAATGTATGACTTGCGGGGATGGTTGGATCAGGATTTTGTAGAATTTTGGTTTTATTATTTCTATTGGTTTTAAATTTTGTCAATGAATACTTAATTTATTAAGTTGGCTTGCCTAGCCATAGTGTTAGGCGCCATCACGACCTATAGGTGAAATTGGGTAGTGACAACATGGTATCAAAGCACTAGGTTCACGTAGGTCTCACAAGTTATGAGCAGTCCTAATAGAGTATTGCGGATCGGTATGGAGACGTCTGTACTTATATTCGAGAGGCTATAGGGTGTTAGGAAATTACCTTTCTTCATATTCCATCCTGCAATTAATGTAGTACTAAATATCCTTCTCTTATTCTCTCACAAATGGTGAGAACGCGCTCGAATGAAGTTCCAGACCAGGGAAGAGCTACTCCCTCGGTTGCTAGAGGTCGAGGCAGAGGCCGAGGCCGAGGGAGGGCTCCAGCCCATAGTAGAGGGCGAGGACGTCCCAGGACTGTTCCAGTTATGCCGCTAGTGGGTCCAGCAGAGAATCCCATTATTGAGGAGTAGGGTGAGGTGCCTGGAGCAGAGCCAGCTCCAGTGGATTTCACATCTGCACCGGGATTTCAGGATGCCATGGGTCGTATGCTGCGGTTCATGGACAATATGACTCAGGCTTGTTTATTTCCGGCAGACTCAGCCACATCTCAGGTGGGCGGGGGAGCACATACCCCTACCGCGCAGGCTCATGGACATGCAGCTGCTGTATATCAGACCCAGGGTGCACTACCCGTGGGTAGAGCCCAGCCAACGGCAGCAGCTACACCTGAGCCCAGGCCAGCTGTAGCCGCCGATCCTCAGAAACTATTGGACAGATGGACTAGACTACATCCTTCTGTCTTTGGGGGTGAGAGACATGAGGATCCACAGGACTTCATTGATCGGTGCAAGGATAGACTGTATAACATGAGGATATTAGAGTCTCATGTGGTAGATTTTGCTACTTTTCAGCTAGAGGGCAGAGCCCGTAGATGGTGGCAGTCTTATGTTCTTGGAAGACCAAAAGATTCTCCTCCCATGACTTGGGACAGGTTCACCCGTATTTTCCTGGACAGTTATATTCCACCCTCCCAGAGAGAAGAGTTGCGGTTTCAGTTTGAGCAGCTCCAGCAAGGTCAAATGTCAGTGACTGATTATGAGGCGAGGTTTTCTAAATTATCTCGCCATGCACTTATGATACTCCCTACTAAGGATGAGAGAGTGCAGAGGTTTGTAGCCGATTTACATACTGGTATTCAGGCCACTATGGATCGAGAGTTTAAGATGGGTACTTCTTATGAGCGAGTTGTGGAGATAGCCCGGAGGATTGAGGGTGTGCGTCAGCGGAGTCGAGAGGAGATTATGAGAGATAAGCGGTTCAGGTACTCTGGAGAGTTCAGAGGTGCTCCGTCTAGGGGCAGAGGTCAGTTCTTGAGGGGGCAGTCCAGCAGACCCCCATATCCAGCACCACTACTTCCTCGAGGTGCTCTAATGCGACCTTATCTCAGTGCTATACCAGAGAGTTCTTACCACCCACCAGCTATTCAGGGTCCTCCCAGTGGGTATTAAGGTCCCCAGGGCCAGACACTTTGTCAGCAACCCATCGCATCAAAGATTTTTTATGAGTGCGAGGATCCCAGTCACATGCAGAGGTTTTGCCCCAGGCTTCGAGGTAGACCAATACAACAGGGTCAGCAGCCTATGCTTATCAGACCAGTTGCTCCACCAGTAGTCCGACCACCAAGAGGTGGAGGACAGGTGGGTAGGGGACGTCCTAGAGGTGGAGGTCAGCCAGGTGGAGGCCAGCCAGTTGGCGCTCCAGCTCGGTTATATGCTTTTTCGGCTAGACCAGATGCAGAGGCCTCAGATGCTGTGATTACAGGTATTATTTCTGTTTGCGGAAAAGATGCCTCAATATTATTTGATCCAGGATCCACGTATTCATATGTGTCATCTCTATTTGCTCCATTCCTGGGTGTTTCTCGTGAGTCCTTGAGTACTCCTGTTTATGTGTCCACTCCTGTAGGTGATTCTATTATTGTGAGCCGGATCTACCGATCTTGTATTATTACATTTTGTGGTTATGAAACTAGAGCAGATCTCTTATTGCTCGAGATGACCGATTTTGAAATTATTCTGGGTATGGACTGGTTATCTCCATATCATGCTATTTTAGATTATCATGCCAAAACTGTTATCTTTGTTGTTCCATCTTTGCCTAGGCTGGAGTGGAAGGATTCGTCGGTTAGTTCATTTAATCGGGTTATTTCTTTTATAAAGGCTCAACACATGGTTGAGAAGAGTTGTTTGGCTTATCTAGCCTATGTTCGGGATACTACTGCAGAGACTCCGGCTATTGATTCAGTGCCAGTAGTTCGGGAGTTCTTTGATGTATTTTCTTCAAATCTTCCAGGTATGCCACCTGATCGTGATATTGATTTCTATATTGACTTGGCTCCAGATACTCAGCCTATATCTATTTCACTGTATCGCATGGCTCCGAAAGAATTGAAAGAATTAAAATAACAACTTGAAGAGTTACTAGCCAAAGGGTTCGTCAGACCGAGTGTATTGCCTTGGGGTGCACCGGTATTATTTGTGAAAAAGAAGGATGGAACAATGCGAATGTGTATTGATTATCGCCAATTGAACAAAGTTACTATTAAGAACAAGTACCTGTTATCGCGTATTAATGATCTATTTGACCAGTTGTAGGGTGCTAGGGTGTTCTCTAAGATCGACTTGAGGTCGGGGTATCATCAGTTGAAGATTCGATATTCGAATGTTCCGAAAACTGCTTTCCGTACTAGATATGGTCATTATGAGTTTCTGGTAATGTCTTTCGGTTTAACTAATGCCCCGACAACGTTTATGGATATGATGAACAGGGTATTCAGGCCATATATTGATTCGTTTGTCATTGTCTTCATTGATGACATTTTGATCTACTCGCGCAGCAACGAAGAACATGAGCAGCATATGAGAATAGTGCTTCAGACATTGTAGGAACAAAAGCTATATGATAAGTTCTCTAAATGTGAGTTTTGCTAGAGTCTGTAGCATTTTTGGGACATATTGTATCGGGCGAAGGTATTAAAGTTGATCCCAAAAAGATTAAGGCAGTTCAGAATTGGCATCGTCCCACTTCGGTGACTGAGATTAGGAGTTTTCTGGGTTTAACAGGTTATTATCGTCGGTTCATGGAAGGTTATTCATCTATTGCAGCACCTTTGACCAAATTAACCAGAAGGGTGTTCAGTTCCGATGGTCCGATGATTGTGAGTCAAGCTTTCAGAAACTCAAGACAGTATTGACTATATCACTAGTGTTAGTGTTACCTTCCAGTTCGGGGATGTATACAGTGTATTGCGACGCTTCACGCGTTGGTTTGGGTTGTGTATTAATGCAAGAAGGGCGAGTTATTGCATATGTTTCATGTCAGTTGAAGCCCCACGAGCAGACTTATCCTGTACATGATTTGGAGTTAGCTGTGATTGTTCACTCCCTTAAGATTTGGAGGCATTATCTTTATGGGGTGTCCTCTAAAGTTTATAGTGATCATCACAGTTTGCAGTATTTGTTCAAGCAGAGGGACTTAAATTTAAGGCAGCACAGATGACTGGAATTACTAAAAGATTATGATATTACTATCCTATATCATCCAGGTAAAGCAAATGTAGTTGCAGATGCCTTGAGTAGAAAGGTGGAGAGTATGGGTAGTTTGGCTTTCATTTCAGCAGAAGAGAGGCCATTAGCTTTGGATATCCAGTCCTTGGCCAACAGACTTGTGCGACTAGATATTTCAAAGCCCAGCCGAGTTCTTACATGTGTTGTAGCTCAGTCTTCACTATTTGATCAGATCAAGGCTCGCCAGTATGATGACCCACACTTAATGGTTCTTCGAGAAACGGTACTACGAGGTGGTGCCAAGGAAGTCACTATTGGTGCAGATGGTGTTCTGTGACTCTAGGATCGTCTGTGTGTTCCTAATATGGATGAACTTAGGAAAAAGATCCTGGAGGAGGCACACAGTTCTCGGTATTCTATTCATCCAGGTGCTACGAAGATGTATCGTGACTTAAGGCAGCATTATTGGTGGCGATGAATGAAAAAGGACATAGTTGGGTATGTAGCTAGGTGGCTAAATTGCCAGCAAGTTAAATATGAGCACCAGAGGCCAGGTGGCCTACTTCAGCATATGACTATACCAGAATGGAAATGGGAACGCATCACTATGGACTTTGTAGTTGGGTTGCCGCGGACCTTAAGGAAGTTTGATGCAGTTTGGGTGATTGTTGACAGGTTGACCAAGTCGGCATATTTTATTCCTGTTGTGACTACGTATACTTTAGAGAGGTTGGCCCAGATTTATATTCAGGAGATAGTTCGGTTGCACGGTGTGCCAATTTCCATCATATCAGATAGAGGCCCTCAGTTTACTTCACATTTCCGGAGAGCAATACAGAGTGAATTAGGGACCCGTGTAGAGCTTAGCACAACCTTTCATCCGCAAACCGACGGGCAGTCAGAGCGGACAGTTCAGATTTTGGAGGATATGCTTAGGGAATGTGTGATTGACTTTGGAGGTTAGTGAGATCGTTTCCTGCCTTTGGCCGAGTTTTCTTATAATAACAGTTACTAATCCAGCATTGAGATGGCTCCATTTGAGGCTTTATATGGCCATCGATGTCGTTCACCTATCGGATGGTTTGAGCTCGGTGAGGCTAAGTTATATGGTACTGATTTGGTAAGGGATGCCTTGGAAAAGGTAAAGTTAATTCAGGAGCGACTTCGTACAGCACAGTCCAGATAGAAGAGTTACGCGGATCAGAAAGCGCGTGATTTATCATTTATGGTAGGTGAAAAAGTTCTCTTGAAGGTTTCGCCGATGAAGGGAATTATGAGATTCGGGAAGAAGGGCAAGTTGAGCCCAAGGTTTATAGGCTCATTTGAGATGTTGAGACGAGTTGGGGAGGTTGCTTATGAGCTTGCATTGCCTCCCAGTCTATCGGGAGTTCATCCGGTTTTCATGTATCTATGATCCGGAAGTATCATACTGACCTATCACATGTGTTGGACTTCAGCACAGTTTAGCTAGATAAGAGTTTGGGTTATGAAGAAGAGCCATTTGCCATTGTTGATAAACAAGTTCGCCAGTTGAGGTCCAAGAAGATTTCTGCAGTAAAGGTCCAGTGGAGGGGCCAACCAGTCGAGAAAGCGACTTGGGAAGCCGAGGAGGACATGCGGAGCAAATATCCACACTTATTTAGCACTCCACATATTATTCTAAACCCGTTCGAGGATGAACGTTTATTTAAGAGGTGGATAATGTAATAACCCAACCAGTCATTTTGACTTTTAGAAACCCGTTCCCTAAAATAAAACTCCCCGAACATATTTTTATTAATTTATGACTTGCGGGGATGGTTGGATCGGGATTTGGTAGAATTTGGGTTTTATTATTTCTATTGGTTTTAAATTTTGTCAATGAATACTTAATTTATTAAGTTGGCTTGCCTAACCGTAGTGTTGGGCGCCTTCACGACCTATAGGTGAAATTGGGTCATGACATAAAAAAATGAGTGATGCTTCAAGGTCGGAAACATCATTGACCCCTGCGAAGCAACCACGAAATATATCATCCCCTTCGGGGCCCGTCCCCACATCGGGGGTCCCCATGGACCGGGCATCCCGAAACTACCCCTTAGAGAACGTGGGGCCGGGCGGCGAATCGTCAATATTAATTGCCCTGAGCGAGTCACTTGGGGCATTCTCTTCTCTTTGAAGGGCCTCAGAACTAGACCCTTCGGGAACACCCGCCGGTTGCTCATCATGGCAGGAGGCATCATCAACACTCGATGATTCGGGGACTCTGCTCGGACCTTCCCCCGCGATCACCTCGGTCTACGGCTGAACCCCCTCGACCGTCACCGGTTCAGCAGCTTTCGAAGCTTCGATGCTTTCCCTCTTCCAAGACACTAGCCAAAAGTCGGTATCTTTTCCCTCCTCATCTCGTAGCGTTTGGAGTACATCGACAGGCACAACAGCGAGATCAATCTTCGACTTTCGAGCCCTGCTTTTCTTGGGCCTTAGGGTATCTGGTGGCGAGGCCCTTCTCCTTTTCTTATCTGGTCGGCTTCGGGACCTCCTCTTTCCCGAGGGGATACGGCCTCATAACGACACTATCTCCAAGACCTGTATGAGAAGAAATCAAGTTAAAAAGAAGTATTTCGCAGGAAAGCATCAAACACGGACATGGGAACTTACCATGATTTTTGGCCTCCTATAGACCCTTGGCCAAATCATGCCACGAGCGCTCAGCATATGAAGAGGTTGAAACCAGTTGTCGAACCCAACCTGCAAGGTCCAGGACTGCACCAGGAAACCAGGGGGAAGCTGTACCATAAAGAAGAATATAGATGAGAAGAGGTAAAGGAAACATAACACGTAATCAAACATTATCGGCGAAGTTATACTTACGCTTCATGTTCCATTCTTCGGGGAATGGCATCCTCTCGGAGGGGATTAAATCGGAGTTCCTGACTCGGACAAACCGGCACATTCATCCTTGGTCCTTGTCCACGTCTATGCTCGAGAATAGCACCTTTGTGGCCCGACACTGAAGCCTTATCAGTCCGCCCCGATAAAGACGACAGGGGTTGTATTGCCTAATGAGATGATCGAGGGTGAAAGACATCCCCTCGATCTTGATCGAGAAGAATCTGAGCAAAATGACAATATGCCAAAAAGAGGGGTAGATCTAGCCTAGGGTTACCCGGTATTGGCGGCAGAAGTCGATTATGACGAGATCGACGGAACCTAGTGTGAAAGGGTAAGTATACACACTTAAGAACCCTTTCACATGAGTGGTGATGTCCTCATCGGGGGTAGGAATCACCACCTCTTTATTCTCGCAGTGGTAACCCTTTTTCACCTGCTCGAGATTTCCTTCGAATATCGAATAGATGTATCTAGACATGGGCTTGCAGCGACCAGGAATCGAAGAGGGTTTTTCGACTTTAAAGTCGGAAGTAAGTTCGCATGGCCCGGGGATTCACTCTTCGATACGTGGCTCCACTGGTGTTTTGTCACCGACCGGCCGCGATGAGGAGGCCTTTTCTTCTTGAGGAACGATCTTTGATGTTTTTGCCATTGCTATATGAGGTTTAATGAAGTAAAAGGCGGAATTTGCATTTTAATAAGAGATTGGCAAACGAAAACTGACAAAGTTGATAGACTTGAAGAGAATAGAAGAGCTTTTGAAGATTAGAATAAGTTTGAAAGTAAAGTTTGAAAAGATTATGAAAGTGGTCTATTTATAATAGCCACTTTGACGGTTTGAAAGCACTGGTGGCCGACCATCAATTGGCATTAATTAATGACCTTGGGAACTGTGCAGATACGACGCTTCAATCGTCTCTGTCGCTTATGTCATAATGTTGACGTCATAATTGATCGAGGTATTAAATCAAAGGCTCAGTTCGTTTCTTCTCGTTATACTCCAAAAAACGAGGGGACTATCTGTATACGGTCAAAATCGAGCCTACCCAATTTTGCTGTTTGATCGAGACAAAGGAGTTGCATCGGGGGAAGCCTCATAATAAAACAAACTCGAGCTCGAAGATGAGACATCAAGCCTAGAGATCGAAGTGTACGTTGAGACCAAGGCCAGCAATAATCGAGATCAAGAATGACCGATTTCGAGGGGAGCATAATAACGGAATGGCGAGATATCAGTAACCGGTCGAAGATCACGGCGTGAATCTCGGAACAGATATCCGTGATTGGTCGAGGATCATAGCGTGAATCTCAGAACTGACCAAATCAGAAGCGGATAACTAGTTATTTATACGATTTCCTTCTGTAATTAGAGACATACCATAATTAGGTTTTCTCTACTATATAAAGAGGAGTTCCAATCATTTTTAGGGGATCATTATTCACTGATAAGAATATACATATACGTTGATCTCTTTGTCTTATTTATTGTTCATCACTGCTTGTTCTATCCTATATTGTTCGTAGTAACTAACCTCGAGACTATCTCAAATCAAGGTCGAGGCATCGTTTGCAAACTGGTTTGATTTATTTTATTGTCCAAGTTATCTATTTAATTCGTTGTTTATCAATTGGTGCTGGTCTAAATCACATATCCTTAAAATCCACAATATAAGTTTAATTGTTACTTAATTTTTAGGCTAAACAGTTTGGCACCCACCGTGGGGCTAAGTATAATAGTGATTGTTCATTACTGATTCTGGTAAAACATACTATTTTACGCTTGTTCTTGTCAAGTATCTTTGCTTTAAGGTTAAAACATGTCAAACTCACAAAACGCATCCACACACGGTGACAATGGCCTCAGATTCCATGGTGAAAACGAAAATGTGATTGCTCCAGGAGTTGAGGTGCCACAGGATACTCTCGGGGGAGCACAGGTTGCCAGCCAAATCGACGTCAGTTCGCATGTTGCTCTAAAGGCGGACCTAGGCGTAAATCTCGATGGGAGTGTATGCAGAGAAGGCCGATCTAGTGGCCAAGGAACACAGGGCAGATGAGATGAAGGAGCCAGTCTCCAAGTGATATTCGAGATGCTTCAGGCTCAGCAAGCCGCTATTGCTCAGTTACAAAATCAACATAGAGCTCCGAATAGGGTTGAGCCGAAAACTACTCGCCGTACCGAGCCAGTACCGGAAAGGTCGAATGGTAACGAATCGGGGACTGATCTTGAGGTAATGAAAATGATCGAGGAGATCACCAAAAGAATTGAATCAGGGGAGAAGAGAATCGACGCCAACGATAAAAAAAATAGACACATACAACTCTCGAGTTTATCAGATATAGGGGCACCGCCAATCTTGAAAGGGATGGATTCGAAGAAGTTTGTACAAAAGTCGTTTCCTCCAAGTGCGGCTTCAAAGCCTATTCCAAAAAAGTTTCGTATGCTAGATATACTCAAATATAATGGGCCCACCGATCCCAACGAGCATGTTACTTCATATACATGTGCCATCAAGGGTAACGATTTAGAAGATGATGAAATCGAATCAGTGTTGTTGAAAAAATTCAGAGAGACCCTTTCGAAGGGAGTAATGATTTGGTATCACAACTTGCCACCAAATTCCATCGACTCATTTTCCATGTTAGCAGATTCTTTCATAAAGGCACATGTCGGGGCCATAAAGCTCGCAACAAGGAAATTGGACCTTTTCAAAGTAAGACAAAAGGATAATGAAATACTGAGGGAGTTCGTGTCCCGATTTCAAATGAAACGCATGGAGTTGCCACCGGTCACAGATGATTGGGCCGTTCAAAATTTCACCCAAGGGTTGAACGAGCGGAGTTCGATAGTATCATGTCAGTTGAAACAAAATTTGATCAAGTATCCAGCTGCAACTTTGGCAGATATGCTCAATCGATATCAATCGAAGATCAGGGTCGAGGACGACCAATTAGGAGCCCCTTCCAGTTCAGTACATCCAAACAGGTCGGCAGTTAAAAACTAGAGGGACGTCGACAGGGAGCCAAGATCGAACAGAGACCGATATCAACCATATACCACAGATCGGAGGAACAATGGTTTAGGATGCAATTCCGCCCGGAGCGATCGAAGAAGTGATCGAGGACAGAATTATCGGGGACTTATGAGCAAAAGTGGTTTTGACAAGTATGCCGATCCAACAGAGGTACCTCGGTTATCGAAATATAACTTTAGCATCGATGCATCGGGTATTGTATCGGCAATCGAAAGGATCAAAGATACTAGGTGGCCTAGACCCATACAAACTGATCCTTCATAAAGAAACCCAAATTTGATGTGCAAGTATCATGGCAAGCATGGTCACATGACCGAGGATTGCATGCAATTAAGGGAGGAGGTAGCCCGTCTATTCAATGAGGGCCACCTTCGAGAGTTCCTCAGCGATCAAGCCAAGAATCATTTCAGAGAAAGGGACGCCAACAAGAAAAATGAACAGGAGGAACCCCAACATGTCATTCATATGATTGTCAGTGGGGTCGATATTCCACAGGGACCCATATTCAAACGCACTAAGGTATCAATCACTAGGAAAACACGAACCCGAGATTATGTGCCTGAAGTCACTTTATCATTCAATGACGAAAAAGCAGAAGGCCTTTCTCAGCCCCATATTGACGCTCTGGTAATTTCTATCTTATTAAATAAAGTTCAAGTTAAGTGTGTTTTAGTGGATCCAGGTAGCTCAGCGAATATCATCCGATCGAGGGTCGTGGAACAGCTCGGCCCACAAAATCAAATCGTGCCTGCAGCTCGGGTCTTAAACGACTTCAATATGGCCAATAAAACAACTATAGGGGAGATTATTCTACCGGTGAACGTGGTTGGAACCATTCAAGATACCAGGTTCCACGTAATCGAGGGCGACATGAGGTACAATGAAGGCATTGGATCCACAATATGAGGGCAGTCCCTTCGACTCTCCACCAAATAATGAAATTCCCAACATCGACCGGTGTAAAAATAGTATACGGGGAGCAGCATGCTGCAAAGGAAATGTTTGCAGTTGATGAGGTAACGCCGATATTGACACTATTAACCTCGGAAAGGTCGAGCATCAAAAGTAAATAGGAAGTCAAATAGCAATCACAGCCACCAGCCTTGACCGAATCAGGGAAGCAGGAGATAGAAGAAGAAGAGGAGGATTTTCTGACCCCTTGAACTTTTATTGTTCCCGAAGATTCTGACACACCAAATCAACGGTCGAAGAGCTGAAACAGGTTATATTGATCGAGTACCTACCCGAGCGAAAGGTATACTTGGGAACGGGATTAACCCCCAAACTCAAGAAAAAGCTTATTCAATTTCTTATTGGTAACATAGATTGTTTCGCTTGGTCCCATTTAGACATGACATGGATCCCACCAGAGATAACGATGCATCAGCTAAGCCTGGACCCTAGGTTTAAACCGGTGAAGCAAAAGAGAAGACCCCAGTCCGAGGTAAAATGCGAATTTTATAAAGGACGAGGTAATTAAACTTCTCAAAATAGGGTCCATTCGGGAGGTGAAATATCCCGAATGGTTAGCTAATGTAGTTGTATTCCCTAAAAAAGGGAACAAACTTAGAATGTGTGTAGATTATAAGAATTTAAACAAGGCGTGCCCTAAATATTCTTTTCCACTTCCTAACATCGAGCGCATGATCGATGCCACGGCCGGTCACGAGATCCTTACTTTTTTCGATGCCTATTCCGGGTACAATCAAATCCAAATGAACCCGGAGGATTGAGAAAAGACTTCATTTATCACCAAGTATAAAACATATTGTTATAATGTAATGCCATTCGGGCTAAAATATGCAGGAGCTACTTACCAACTTCTAGTAAATAAAATGTTCGAAGAACAAATAGGTAAATCAATGGAAATTTATATTGATGACATGCTAGTTAAGTCCCTGTGCGTAGAGGAACATTTGACTCATTTGCAGGAAACGTTCGAGATTTTAAGAAAATACAACATGAAGCTCAACCTCGAGAAATGTGCTTTCGGGGTCGGTTCGGGCAAGTTCCTTGGCTTCATGGTATCGAATTGGGGAATCGAGATCAACCCCGATAAAATCAAGGCCATCGAAGACATCACCGTCGTGGATAGTGTAAATGTTGTGTAAAGGCTAACTGGACGGATAGCTGCCTTAGGCCGATTCATTTCGAGGTCGTCGGATCGAAGCCACAGATTTTTCTCTCTGCTAAAAAAGAAGAACGATTTCGCCTGGACCCCAGAATGCCAACATGCATTAGAGGAATTGAAGCGATACCTATCGAGCCCACCACTACTTCATACTCCAAAAGCAGATAAGAAACTTTAATCGTACTTGGACGTATCGAAAATCGCGGTAAGTGGTGTCCTAGTTCGAGAAGAGCAAGGTACGTAATTTTCCGTTTATTATATAAGTCGAACCTTAGGAGAAGCAGAAACTAAATATCCACATTTGGAGAAATTGGCACTTGCACTGATAAACGCCTCTATAAAGTTAAGATCATACTTTCAATGTCACCCCATATGCGTATTAACCACTTACCAACTTCATAATATTTTGCACAAGTCCGAACTATCGGGCCGATTGGCCAAATGGGCCATCGAACTCAGTGGGTACGATATCGAATATCATTCCCGGACGGCCATCAAGTCTCAAATTTTGGCGGACTTTGTGGTCGACTTCACGCCAACCCTCATACCCGAAGTCGAAAAGGAACTCTTGTTAAAATCGGGTACATCATCGGGGGTATAGACCCTTTTCACAGACGGTGCTTCGAATGTGAAGGGGTCCGGGCTAGGCATCATTTTTAAGCCGCCCACGGGTAGCATTATTAGGCAATCTATCAAAACTTCTAAGTTGACTAACAATGAGGCGGAGTACGAGGCCATGATTGCAGGTCTCGAGCTAGCTAAAAGCTTGGGAGCAGAAGTCATTGAAGCCAAGTGTGACTCTTTACTGGTAGTGAACCAAGTAAACAAAACCTTCGATGTTCGAGAGGATAGAATGCAAAGGTATTTGGACAAGCTGCAGGTAACCTTGCACCGTTTCAGGGAATGGACTTTACAGCATGTACCTCGAGAAAAAAACAGTGAGGCCATTGCACTTGCAAATCTAGGGTCATCGGTCGAGGAAGATGAGATCAGCTCGGGGACTGTCATTTAACTCTCGAGATCCATGATCGAGGAAGGTCATGCCGAGATAAACTATACAAGCTTAACCTGGGACTGGAGGAATAAATATATTGAATACTTGAAGAACGGAAAGCTCCCATCGGACACTAAAGAGTCGAGGGCCCTACAAAACAAAGCTGCTCGATTCACATTGGCTGAAGATGGAACATTATACAGAAAGACATTTGATGGACCATTGGCAGTGTGCTTAGGACCAGGGGACACCAATTATATTCTACGAGAAGTCCATGAAGGCACTTGTGGGAACCACCCCGGCACCGAATCACTGATTCACAAAATCATTAGAGCATGATACTACTGGGATAGCATGGAAAAAGACACTAAGGAGTTTGTTCGAAAATGTGATAAATGTCAAAGGTTTGCACCGATGATCTATCAGCCCGGAGAACAACTTCATTCAGTCCTATCCCCATGGCCGTTCATGAAATGGGGAATGGATATCATCGGCCCTCTACCATCGGCCCCAGGTAAAACTAAGTTCATTTTATTTATGACTGACTATTTCTTTAAATGGGTTGAAGCACATACGTTTGATAAAGTGAGAGAGAAAGAGGTTATAGATATAATATGGGATCATATCATATGTCGATTTGGGATACCCGCCGAAATAGTGTGTGACAACGGAAAACAATTTATCGGCAGCAAAGTGACAAAATTCCTCTAAGACCACAAAATAAAAAGGATATTATCAATACCATATCACCCTAGTGGGAACGGACAGGCCGAATCGACGAACAAGACTATCATTCAAAACCTAAAAGAAAGGTTGAACGATGCTAAGGGGAAATGGAGAGAAATTCTACCCGAAGTTCTTTGGGCATATCGAACAACATCAAAGTCCAGTACGGGGGCAACCCCTTTCTCCTTAGTATATGGCTCCGAAGCCTTGATTCGAAGTCGGGGAACCCAGTGCCAGGTTTTGATATATAATAGAAGAGTCAAATCACGAGTCTATGAATATTAGCCTCGAATTATTGGATGAAAAACGAGAAACCGCACTCGTTCGAATGGTTGCACAAAAGCAACAAATCGAAATATACTACAATAGGAGAACCAACCTTCGCCACTTTAGAGTCGGGGACTTAGTCCTGAGAAAAGTCACCATCAACAGTCGAGATCCTAATGAAGGGAAGCTCGGCCCAAATTGAGAGGGACCCTACCAAGTCCTCGACATCGTCGGAAAGGGATCTTATAAGCTCGGCACGATGGACGACGAACAACTACCAAATAATTGGAACATATCGCTTCTCAAACGGTATTATTGCTAAAGGTATGACTTTATCCATTTTGTTTCATTTATATATTCGACACTAACTCACTGCAGGTGTTCGATCGAAGACATCGAGACCTCAGGTTTTAAAGCACGTGTTGCACTCTTTTTTCCTTAGATCGGTTTTTGTCCCAAGTGGGTTTTTCCGGTGAGAATTTTTAATGAGGCAATAATGATGTGCTACCTAAGGACAATTTAACAGTATCCAGGGCTTCTTTACAATCAACCTCGAATACTGGGGGGGGTATCACCCTCGGATGTTACAATGTCGATGAAATTACTTCATGTCAAAGGGTCTCGATAGAGAAACTTTGTAATGGGCCAAATGGTCGAATGAATCGTGTCCGTATAGATTAGTCGAGCCACGATGGCAAAACATGTATGCATGTATAAATTATACAAGAAGCATTCTTTCTATATCAAACATCTTGTGTCTCAAAGAAACTTTTCTGCTATACAAGCTTCATACTTATGATTGTATGAGAAATGGCTCAAGGGCCAAGTGCAAATATACCTCGTACACTCAGGGACTGCCATCGATGATCGACATATTCGAGTAATCTAAACTCAAATTTATAAGACCTCAAAGAGGCACCCCTCGATCTATAGGCCGAGGACATCACTCTCGGGGACTAACACTTCGAACAAGTTCGAAATAAGCCCAAGAGGCATACTCAAAGGCTACGACCAAATTAAGGCGGCTCGGAGACGTCCGAATCCCGCAATAAAAATAGTCCTTCGAATTCTTTGAAAAACCGGTTAAAAAGTCTACCCTCGGCAAAAGGGCTTCGATGAAATCAGCCCTCGAAAAACCTTAAGAGATATCAAATTATCTTAATACAAATGTGCTAAGGCACAAAAAGCAAAGGAGTTTCAATCAATATCGAACACTCAAAAAACCCAATGGGTAAAGAATACGTGTTAAGGCATAAAGAAACTTTTACTAAGCTTTCTAAGCCGAAAAAAGGAAAAAGTAGCCATTTTTAGAGGCCATATCGGCTCAATCTAAAGAGCCTAAGGCCAATACACTTAGAATTCAAGATTTTGTTCTCACTCAATTCGGACCTAAGGGTTTCACTATTCCATATCGGCCCAATCTAAAGAGCCTAAGGGCCAATAGAGCTTGAAGATTCATCATTATTTGATATAAAATAAGGTCTGTTACTGTGAGTTCGAAACTTACTCAAACTCGGATACAAAAATAGTGCAATTACGACTTCGATCAAGGCATACAAAATCAAAATCCCGAACATATTATTAAGCTCGGGGACTCACCTTCGCTTAACTAAAAAATCTAAGGGCTTGTTTTACTCTGAGTATTAGTTGTTGCTCACTCGATTATAGAGGCTACAACAACCTGATTGCAACAAAATTTTCACAAGACAAAGGCAAAATAGAATTTATCATAAATCAGAAATTGGAGACGAAACGGAAAGAAAAGGAATCTTTCATATATGCAAAGTATTTACAAAGACCACACAGGGACTTATACAAAAAACTAAAGGAAAAAAATCCTAAGTGCCTAGCCCGCCGCGGGAGATGCATCTTCGGGAGCTTCATTTTCATCTCCTCCGCTCTCGGATCCACTCGTAGAGTCTTCATCATCGGAAAGCAAAGCTCCGGCCTCATCCTCCAAAACTTTCGCACTCTCGCTATCAGCCGTGAGGTCGAAGCCACTAGCATGTGCCTCCTCAAGAGTCTCTCTCCGAGACTGGAGCCTAGCATGCTCGGCAACACGGGACAATGTAACCTCAGCAGGGTCAGAAATTTCCTTTGCCCGAGTGTTAGCAGTTTCAGCGTCGGCTCGGTAGGAGGCCACAAGCGCTTCTGCCTTGGATGTGGACCTTGCAAGCTCAGCGACCAACCGAGTCTCGAGCTCTTCAACCTTCTGGGCTCGGGCCAAGTTCTCCACCTTCACACTTTGGAGTTGACGCTCAACCGAAGATAGTTGGGCCCGAACCGCATCTTTCTCCGAGGCGAGACAGTCCATGCTCTGCTTCCACCCCAGAGTCTCTGCCTCTTTCATCTTGGCCTCCTCATGAAGCTGCTCAGCCAATTCGGCCTTCTACTGAACCTGCAGGATCAAAGTGTTAGTTGTCAATATCAAGTTAATACATAACAAGCTCCCAAAAATTTACATTACTCGTTCAATGAGCTCGGTCTGATCTCGATGAGTTCTTGTCAGCTCGGCTTGAATGCTTATGATCTCCTCTTCTTTTTGCACATAAAGGAGTTTGAGGGCGTTTATCTCCTCCATAAGCTTTTTGAGATCAGCCTCACATCGGGCCAGCTCAGCTCGGTACTTGAAAGACACTTCTCGATGGAGTGATGCAGCCTGTACAGAAAGAAAGGAAATCAGACTTAGAGAAATAGGAACAAACGCAAGCATGGTAGCATGAGCTAAAACTCACTTGGTTGAGAAGCCGCTGAGCCTCATAAAAAAATGAGTGATGCTTCAAGGTTGGAAACATCATCGACCCCCGCGAAGCAACCACGAAATATATCATCCCCTTCGGGGGCCGTCCCCACATCGGGGGTCCCAATGGACCGAGAATCCCGAAACTGCCCCTCAGAGAACGTGGGGCTGGGCGGCGAATCGTAAATATTAATTTCCCTGAGCGAGTCACTTGGTGCATTCTCTTCTCTTTGAAGGGCCTCAGAACTAGACCCTTCGGGCACACCCCTGGTTGCTCATCACGGCAGGAGGCATTATCAACACTCGATGATTCGGGGACTCTGCTCGGACCTTCCCCCGAGATCACCTCGGTCTGCGACTGAACCCTCTCGACCGTCACCGGTTCAGCAGCTTTCGAAGCTTCAATGCTTTCCCTCTTCCGAGCCACCAGCAGGCAGTTGGTATCTTCTCCCTCCTCATCTTCATCTCGTGGCGTTTGGAATACATCAACAGGCAGAACGGCGAGATCAATCTTCGACTTTCGAGCCCTGTTTTTCTTAGGCCTTGGGGTATCTGGTGGCGAGGCCCTTCTCCTTTTCTTATCTTTGGTCGGCTTCAGGACCTACTCTTCCCCAAGGGGAGACGACCTCATAAAGACACTATCTCCAAGACCTATACGAGAAGAAATCATGTTAAAAGAAAGTATTTCACAAGAAAGTATCAAACACGAACATGGGAACTTACCATGATTTTTGGCCTCCCATCGACCCTTGGCCAAATCATACCACGAGCGCTCAGCATACGAAGAGGTTAAAACCAGTTGTCGAACCCAACCTGCAAGGTCCGGGATTGCACCAGGAAACCAGGGGGAAGTTGCACCATAAAGAAGAATATAGATGAGAAGAGGTAAAGGAAACATAACACGTAATCAAATATTATCGGCGAAGTTATACTTACTCTTCATGTTCCATTCTTCGGGGAATGGCATCCTCTCGGTGGGGATTAAATCGGAGGTCCTGACTCGGACAAACTGGCACATCCATCCTTGGTCCGTGTCCTCGTCTATGCTCGAGAATAGCACTTTCGTGGCCCGACGCTAAAGCCTTATCAATCCGCCCAGATAAAGATGGGGGTTGTATAGCCTAATGAGATGATCGAGGGTGAAAGACATCCCCTCGATCTTGCTAGAGAAGAATCTGAGCAAAATAACAATATGCCAAGAAAAGGGGGAGATCTGGCCTAGGGTTACCCGGTATTGGCGGCAGAAGTCGATTATGACGGGATCGACGGAACCTAGTGTGAAAGGGTAAGTATACATACTTAAGAACCCTTTCACATGAGTGGTGATGTCCTCTTCGGGGGTAGGAATCACCACCTCTTTATTCTCCCAGCGGCAGCCCCTTTTCACCTACTCGAGATTGCCTTCGGATATCGAACAGATGTATCTAGACATGGGCTTGCATCGGCTAGGAACCGAAGAGGGTTTTTCGACTTTAAAGTCGAAAGTAAGTTCGCATGGCCTGGGGATTCACTCTTCGATATGTGGCTCCACCGGTGTTTTGTCACCGGCCGGCCGGCCGCGATGAAGAGGCATTTTCTTCTTGAGGAACGGTATTTGATATTTTTGCCATTGCTATATGAAGTTTAAGGAAGTAAAAGGCGAAATTTGCGTTTTAATAAGAGATTGGCAAACGAAAACTGACAAAGTTGATAGACTTGAAGAGAATAGAAGAGCTTTTGAAGATTAGAATAAGTTTGAAAGTAAAGTTTGAAAAGATTATGAAAGTGGTCTATTTATAATAGCCACTTTGACGGTTTGAAAGCACTGGTGGCCGACCATCAATTGGCATTAATTAATGACCTTGGGAACTGTGCAGATACGATGCTTCAATCGTCTCTGTCGCTTATGTCATAATGTTGACGTCATAATTGATCGAGGTATTAAATCAAAGGCTCAGTTCGTTTCTTCTCGTTATACTCCAAAAAACGAGGGGACTATCTGTATACGGTCAAAACCGGGCCTACCCGATTTTGCTGTTTGATCGAGACAAGGAAGTTGCATCGGGGGAAGCCTCATAATAAAACAAACTCGAGCTCGAAGATGAGACATCAAGCCTAGAGATCGAAGTGTACGTTGAGACCAAGGCCAACAACAATCGAGATCAAGTATGACCGACTTCGAGAGGAGCATAATAACGAAATGACGAGATATCAGTAACCGGTCGAAGATCACGGCGTGAATCTCGGAACAGATATCCATGATTAGTCGAGGATCATGGCGTGAATCTCGGAACTGACGAAATCATAAGCGGATAACTAGCTGTTTATACGATTTTCTTCTGTAATTAGAGATATACTATAATTAGGTTTCCTCTACTATATAAAGAGGTGTTCCAATCATTTTTAGGGGATCATTATTCACTGATAAGAATATACATATACGTTGGTCTCTTTGTTCATCATTGTTCATCGATGTTTGTTCTATCCTATATTGTTCTTATTAACTAACCTTGAGACTATCTCGAATCGAGGTCGAGGCGTCGTTTGCAGACCGGTTTGATTTATTTTTATCCAAATTATTTATTTAATTCGTTATTTATCAATTGGTGCTGGTCTAAATCACATATCCTTACAACCACAATATAAGTTTAATTGTTACTCAATTTTTAGGATAAGCACCTCTATAAAATATTCATATATACACGTTAGAGGAAAATGATATTACATAAACTTTTATTTAAACATATTTTCATTAAGCGGATTAGTCCGTGAATAATAAAGAGAGAAACTGTAGCTGATGACCTTTGGTTGAATAAAAATAAAAATTTTATACAAAGGAAGTGAGAAGAAGGTAGAAAAAAGATGAGATTGAAATTTTACACGGTAATTAATGTAAAATAGAAAACCAATGACTTGATGGTAACTTCAGTACCTACAAAATCTCCGCTGTGCAAGTTTAAATAAATTAGTATCTGTTATAAGAAAAATTAAATTATAGTGGATATCTATTCTTCTTCATTATCTCCATAATTCACACTACTCTAATACTTGTGGAGTTATGATTGTAACTTCATAACCTCCCCCATGATCTTTCTCTCAAATTCTTAATGACATGTTCAATGACATATTTTACAATAGTAATTCTTCATTTTTCATGCCTATATAAAGGCCTTGTAATAGATAGAAAAAGATACAAGAAATAAGAATCCCTCTTCTCTTTTTCTCTATATCTCTTAGCTTGTTTTTTCTTGTTCTATATTGTTACGTTGAGTTATATTTCATAACATGTTATCAGCACAATATTCTCTCTTGAGCACTTTAAAAGATTTAAACATCTGGAGAAAGGTAAATTCAAAGCCAGAAGAGTGGTATTCTTTAACGTACCACATAAAGTTTCCAGACTTGCAATATGTAAATCTTTCCGGACCTCCCATTTACATTAGTGGCACCTCAGAATTGTAAACTAGAACTTCAACACTGCATAGCATTGTAAAACTCATAGGATAAAAAGTGTCATCGCTTCAAGGATTTTGTTAGTCTAAAACTTAGAAGGACAAGTTAACTGATAAGAGTTAAGTCCAATTACCAAGCATTTTGTCACTTTTAGTTGACGTATCATAGTGTGATGATTAGTGTTTAATGAAACTCACTTTGTTAATTGTTTAAAACAGTTAGAAATTTTCTTCAACGGCTCTAATACTTCCTTATTCCTACATATATATTTTTATCTTCCAATTATGTTATTTATTCACGTGGACTAATCTTTTTATTGCTTGTGAAGAAACATGGACAAAAGCTGAAATCTTCCAGTCAGTTAATAGCCGCGAAATGAATATAACATTTTGTCTTGGTTGCTTTTATCAGCATTTTATTTTTAATGGAAATAGGTTTGCATCAGATTAAGAGATCCAATTTAGATAAAGAAAGCAACTTAATTTCACTTCACATTTTATTCAAAATACTAAACTATACTTGATCTGCATATGCTTGTTATATTGCTTTTGTTTGAAAAATTTAGACGTGAACATTTTACATAAAATGACTTTAGCAATATCACTTGGTTTTATGAGTAATTCACAAAGTGATATCACTTACTTTTATGAGTAATCACAGTGTGATGATATTTTTAAAGGCTTGAGGGTGAGTCCATGTATGATGGTATTGGTTGAGGGTAAGACAATGGGTTCAAGTCCTAATACACCATGATGGTAAGACATCGGGTTTGAGTCCTGATACACCATAATGATAAGAGTTGGGTTTGAGTCCCAATTCAATATGGCTTAACATGCCTTTATATTGGTAAGGCATAGGGTTTGAGTCTCAATGTACCATATTCATGATATAATGATAACTAAAGAAAAATAATATATTTTTTCATGAAAATGCATGAAGATTGCCCCATTTGATTTGCTCCATTCTTGAAGTAAATGTGGTAGCGGACAATAATAAGTCTAAATAAAGACAAGCGGTTGACCAATGAATGTGGGCGTTCCAAAGAACAAAATAATAATAGTCATTGCTTGTGATGACCCAAAAGGTCATCTTATGATTTAGAACTCGAATCTGCGCTCTTAAGCCTTAAAAATCTCAATTTTACCATCCTCGATTTGCGTGCGCAGTCCGAGCAGGTTTTCGAAAAGCTTTTATGTTGAAAACTAATGAAAATAAGAATTTTTGCCTTAAAAGTTGATTTTAGTTGACTTCGGTCAATATGTTTTTGTAAACGGGCCTGAATCCATATTTTGACGTTCTCGGTGGGTCCGTATCGAATTATGGGACCTAGGCGTATGCCCGAAATCAAATTCGGAGGTCCCTAGTTCAAGTTATGAATTTTTGATGAAAATTAAAAGTCTGAAAATTAATTATTTTTAAGAATTGATCGATGTTTGGCATTGTTAGTGTCGGCTCTTTATTCTGGTTCCGGAACCCCATACAGGTTCATTATGATATTTAAGACCTGTCTGTGAAATTTGGTGAGAAACAAAGTTGATTTGACGTGATTCGGACGTCCAGTTGAGAAAATAAAAATTTTAAAGTGTTCTTGAAAATTTCATTCGATTTGGTGCTAAATTCGGAACTCTAGGTGTTATTTTGGCGATTTGATCGTGCGAGCAAGTTCATATGATATTTTTAGACTTGTGTGCATGTTTGGTTTGGAGCCCCGAGGGCTCGGGTGAGTTTCGGATAGGCCACAGGATGTTTTGGACTTTGAAAATCTGGTTTTTCTGCAGAATCTGTGTTCTGGCATGTCCTTCTTCGCGTTCGCGAAGAGTAAACTGGGCAGCTAAGGATTCTTCTTCGCGAACACGAAGGCTTGGTCGCGAACACGAAGCGATGGGGGCGTTACCCTTCGCGAACGCGACAAGCCAATCGCGAACGCGTAGCGTTAGGCACTGGGGAGGGGCAGGCAGTTTTTCTTCATCGCGAACGCGAACAATGACTCGCAAATGCGAAGACCAGGGAAGGGTATCCTACGCGAACGCGATCACTGTCTCGCGAACGCGAAAGCTTGGCAGCCCATACACTTCGCGAATGCGACAGTGCTCTCGCGAACGCGATGAACACTGTCGCCCAGCACTTAACATAACCCAAAAATGGGATTTTAGCCAAAAACTCATTTTTCTCAAAAACCAAACGGTGAGAGGCGATTTTTCAAGAGTCATTTCTTCCCCAAATTATTGGTAAGTGATTCTAAATCATTTTCTTTCAATTACCCATTACATTTCTTGAATTTTCAACCTAAAATCTAGAGTTTTCATGGTAGAATTAGGGGTTAGGGTAGAAACTAGGGATTTCAGGAATTTGGGGATTTAGACCTCAATTTAAGGTCGAATTCCAAAACTAATTATATATTCGGGCTCGGGGGTGAATAGGTAAAAGGATTTTGGTCCGAACCTTTGGTTTTGACCAAGTGAGCCCGAGATCGATTTTTCGACTTTTTGGAGAAAAATTTGAGAAATTTAATTTATGCAATATAACTGATTCCTTTAGTAATATTTGATATTATTGAGTCATTTTTGAATAGATACGAGTGGTTTGGGGGTGAATTCCAAAGGAAAAGCTGTGATTGAGAATTAAGTGGCCTTCGGAGTGAGGTAAGTGTCGTGTCTAACTTTGGCTTGAGGGAATAGGTATTGTGTGAGTATTTGCTACGTGTTTTGTTGTTGAATACGATGTATAGTTGAGGTGACGAGCATCTATACGTCGTGGTCGAGTCATAGCATGCGAGTGAAATTCTATTTCTTGCAAATTTATAGTCTTAAATCTTGTTATCCATGCTTATTGTTGTCATTGAAATGTTGGGAGACTTGTATCCGGTTCCACCAAGGTCCATAAAATTGTGAATATTGATTCGAGGTTGAGATGTTAAATTGTGAAAGTAATCATTTATGAAATATTAATTTCTTGTGAAACTTCTCTCTATCCGTTGTTATTGATTCTGTGAATTGTGAGGAAGAGTATAAAGCACGAAGGGTGATGCCGTGCATAATTTAATTATATTGTGAGGAAGAGTATAAAGCACGAAGAGTGATGCCGTGCATAATTTAATTATATTGTAAGGAAGAGTGTAAAGCACGAAGGGTGATGTCGTGCATAATTTATTTATTTTGTGAGAAGAGAGTAAAAGCACGAAGGGTGATGCCGTACAGTCTTATTTGTTATTTGGTGAGGTTGAGAATAAAAGAACGAAGGGTGATGCCGTGCAGTTTTTCTTGTTGTCTTAATTGCTCAATTCGTTTAAGGATTTCCGGTTTAATTCTATCTTTTCATTATTCTCACTCTTTATGTTGTATTCCCCCACTGTATGTTCCCCTCTCATTATTTCTGCGTTATTGCTTTACTTATTGTTGTTGCCACTAGCATGATTATATTGTTCAGGTTATATGTGGGTATCTTGTCTTAGCCTCGTCACTACTTCGCCGAGGTTAGGTTCGACACTTACCAGTACATGGGGTCGGTTGTACTGATGCTTCACTCTGCACTTTCTGTGCAGATTTTGATACTGGCTCAGGTTGATCGAGATTTACTACTGGTCCGCTGTTTGGAGACTCAAGGTAGATCTGTCGGCGTTCACAGACCTTGAAGTCTCCGTCTATCCTTTATGTCTTACTGTTTCTTTCATTCAAACAGTTGTATTTCTTTCAGACTATTACTTGTTGTAAATTCTAGAATGCTCGTGAATTGTGACTTCAGATCCGGGTGGTAGTAGTTAATACAGATTTATGATATTCCGTACTTGTTATATTTTATCGTAGTTAATTATTGCTAATTACTGAATGAAAATAAGGAATTGATAAATGATTCTCTAACGTTGGCTTGCCTAACAAGTGAAATGTTAGGCGTCATCACGGTCCCGTCAGTGAAAAATGTTGGGTCGTGACATTACTATGATTATAAAAGAAAAACAATAAGGGTTCTCAAAATAGTCCTTCAAAATGTGAAGGCAATGTTTACCATCAAATTGATATGAAAAATAATAAAGCACGATATTGATTATGATCCATTCCTTGAAGAGAATGTGACTTGTGATAAGCATTGAGAATGCAGACTTATTCCTAAAGGTGAATGTGCCAATATGTGATAAAAGTTACGAATAAAGATATGCAATGCATGATTGGATGAATACCACACAACTCATCTCTAAGGGAGGTTTGAGTGAAATAAAGAGAATAAATATTATTATGTGGTTACATGAATATGTCATTGGTCGCGTACATGTGATACGCCAAAATAGTTTGGCATGCCTTATAAAAGTTATTAAAGGCAAAATTAAAGCAAGAAATGATTTTGCTTATGATGATTTTGACCATGACAATTTATTATGATATGATTTTTTCCGTGAAAGTAACATTCACTATATGGATGGTATGACAAAAGCTCTTGTAGTTGAAGATCAATTAAGAGCTCCAGAAGAACTAATTTATTACTACCCGGATGAATGAAGTTGTTCATGACATTGATATTGTAGTAAGTCTCAAAAGAAACATTTTGAGTTTCAAATGTATTAGCCAAAATAGTTGGCATATTGAGACTATAAATGAAAAGAAGATTGAATATTTTTATATTACTATAATCATATCGGGTAAATATAAAAAGTTATCTGACTTTTTTTCTATTTGTACTATATAAGTATAAGCATGATGATGAAATTATATGCCACAAGTAAACTAGAGGTTTACTGAAATAAATATTAGTTGGCATGACCGGTTGGCCATCCCGGTTCAATTATGATGCGAAAATTAATTGAAAATTCACATTGGCATATATTGAAGAAATAGAAGATTCTTCGAGAATTCTCTTGTGCTACTTATTTTCATGATATACCGGTTAAGGTTGGGATTGAATCCCCTGATTTCTGGAACGAATAAAAGGTGATAAATATATGGGTGTCACATGCCATGTGGACCGTTTACTATTATATGATTTTATTAGATGCATATATTGTATGGTCACTTGTGCATTTATTATCAACTTGCAGTTTGGCTTTTGCAAGGTTACATGCTCAAATTATTAAAACAGAGTTCTAGAATATAAATTATGATGATTTATCTTGATAATGATGGTTTAAATTCAAGTTGGTTTAGCAGAAATCCTCCAATTATAGCTAAACCATTAGTTATGAGAATAAAACTGCCAAAATAAAATTTGGTATATGATGTATTATTTAATATACAGCAATACCTGTATGCATTTAGCCAAGTTATGAAAAGTTCTCCCTCTCACAATTAGTTCAGGGTCAGGAACCAAATAATTTCCATCTAGAAATATGGATGTGCTATATGATTTAATTATATCACCACAATGCACAAAGATGGGTTCCCAAAAAAGTTGGAAAATGTGTTGGTGGTCCCAATATTGGGGAGGGGGAGGTGGGGAGGGAATGGACAGCTAAGAAAGTGATACTTGGAATGAATTATTATGAATATATATATCCCCGTACAAGAAAATATGAAGTTGAAATTCAAGTGATAATTCATTTGCAAATTATTGCCAGACGCATTTGTTGACCCAAAGCTAAATGTCATATTTCAGTTGGTAATGCTCCAAATAGAATAAAGTCCATGAGGGATAAAGTCTATGGCACACAAGAAGCGTAACAGACCAATCGGTTCCAAAGATAAAACTCCTTGAAGAAGGAGAGGGGCAAATGTTCAAGATGGTCATAATAAGGAGGCAAGTACTCTAGAAGAGCACCACGACATAACACTTCATAAGACCTTATGGGAGAGGCTCCGGTACCTGAAAATAATGAGATCTCAATAAGTTATGTCTTTATTGAGTGATGATGGAACCGATGCAAAATGATCGTCGACGACGTTGTTAATATAATGTAGCGCTTAATATTATTAATATTGACGAGGATCTTGAGCTCAAATCTGTTATGAAATTTGGATAGATAAATGATTGGCCAAATAAAAATACGCAATGAAAATTGACTTTACCTGAAAAATGTAAAGTTGGACGGATAGTCCCAACACCTAAAAGTATAAAACCAATGGAGGTATAAATGTGTTCTTGTGCGAAAATAAGGTCAAGTCGATAGACATAAAGACGACTTGTGTCACAAGAAGATTTGTAAATATTCTGGCATTAACTATATAGAGACATGTTCTCCTGTAGTAGATGTAGTCATTTCAGGTTTTAATCTGGCAACACATGAAAAACTTGATATGCGTATAATAGAAATAATTGAAGGATTTAAATTATTCTGAAGCATATTAAGGTTTTCAAGAAATTTATTAAATAAATCTTCAACAAATCCTTATGTGGTAGAGCAGTCATGGCGTACATAATTTATTTTTGTGTCTATTGCAATTGGTGCACTAATGTATCTTACTAGGACCATGAGTATAACAATATGCTAGTGAGATATAATTTTATTCCTATATGAAGATATTGGAATACTATGAATCATTGATATAGGTTTGTATATTCTAACAAATATTGTCAAGGTTTTGTTAGTTATGCAAATGCAGGAATTTTTTGTAGTTCGTTCTTCAAACAATCTATTCGTATGTGAGGGTACTGCCATATTATACTTTCACAAGACCGTCAATTATCGATTCAAGTCATGCCAAGATATTAACAATTGATAAAGCAAGTACCTCAATACATAATAGATGTGTGGCAATTGGCCTACAAATTGAACATGTAACAAATGAAATTTTTTCCATCAATCAACAAACACTAAAAAGATTTTAAAGCGATTTTACATGAATTATGCATATCCATTGAGTACCCCAATGGTTGTGAGATCACTTGACATAAATAAAGATAAATTTCGGCTTCAAGGAAATGATGAAGAGCTCGTTGGTGAAGAAACTCCATATATTAGTGCAATTGGGGCACTGATGTATCTTGCCAACAATACCCATCCAGATATTGATTTTACAGTAAGCTTATTAGCAGGATTCATCTCCTCCCCAACAAGAAGACATTGGAATGGTATTAAGCATATATTTAGATATCTTCGGGGAACTCTAGATATGTGATTGTTTTATTCTAATGAATTCAAGTCAGAAATGATTGGCTATGCCGATGCAGGTTATTTGTCTGATCCACATAAAGCCCGATCTCAAACATGTTATTTGTTTATATAGAGAGGTACAGCTATATCATGGCGTTCAATGAAACAAACAATAGTTGCCTCATCTTCAAATCATGATGAGATAATAACTATTCATGAAGCTAGTTGGGAATGTGTTTGGTTGAGATCAATAATTCAGCATATTCAGGAAATGTGTAGTTTTCTTATTAAAAAAGATAATCCAACTACACTATATGAAGACAATGTTGCTTGCATTGCTCAACTGAAAGGAGGATACATCAAAGGAGACAGAACAAAGCACATTTCACTAAAGTTCTTTTTCATGCATGATCTTCAATAAAATGATGAAATTAATGTTCAACAGATTCGTTCATGTGAAAATTTGGCCGATCTGTTCACTAAGGCATTACTAACTTCAACATTTAAGAAGTTGAGACAGAAGATTGGAATGTGCCGTCTTCAAGAAATAAAGTGATATTTTCATGAGGGGGAGTAAGATAAGCGTTGTACTCTTTTTCCCTTAAGCTAGGTTTTGTCCCACTGGGTTTTCCTGGTAAGGTTTTTAACGAGGCAACAAATAAAACATATTACAGATATGTGTACTCTTTTTCCTTCACTAAGATTTTTTTCCCACATGATTTTTTCTTAGTAAGGTTTTAACGAGGCACATTATCTATGGACATCCAAGGGGGAGTGTTATAAGAAAAATTAAATTATGATGGATGTCTATTCTTCTCCATTATTTCCATAACTCACACTACTCTAATACTTGTGGAGTTATGATTGTAACTCGATAACCTCCCACATGATTTTCCTCCAAATGCTTAATGATATGTTCAATGACATATTTTACAATAGTGATTCTTCACTTTTCATGCTTATATAAAGATTTTGTAATAGATAGGAAAAGATACACAATTGAAGAAAAAATAAGAATCTCTCATCTCTTTCTCTTTATATCTCTTAACTTGTTTTTCCTTGTTCTATATTGTTACGTTGAGCTATATTTTATAACAGTATCTTCTAATAATTTGTTGTGTTGATTAATCTTCACTTATAAAATTTTCTTTTTCTATGAAAAGCGAGGGAAAAGGGCAAAAAGAGGGGAAAAAAAACTTGAAGAATCTTCGGTTTTATTTGTTGTAAAGCCATTACTTTTTGGGTTAAGAGGTATTGGTGGATATGGGCCACCTTTCGGTAGCCGCCCAATTTTCATTTGTCACACTTGGAATTGGAAAGCCGACTTACTGTCATTGTCGGCTTCTTCTATCTAACTAACATAATTTTATCCAAGTTGTAGTATTCAACCTCTCTTTTATTTATATATATATATTGCAGTTATGCCTTTATCTTTCCACAATTTAGTTACTATTCCTACTGTTTTAATCTTGTTTACAAACTACTATTGAGCATGTCAAAACTAATGATTATGAATTTCCTATGTCACATTCCATTATTTAAATAAGAATTTGAATAATATATATATATACTCAATATTTTTAGGTTACTCATTAGTATAGAATATTTTAAATTAAATTTGTGTTGTACATATATTTACAATCTCAATCACAATAAAAAAATAGAAAAGACGAAAAATATAGTGCAAGAAAATAATTTTGATTGACCGTATAACAATTACTCATAATTTAGTATTATGTGCATGAAGTTTGCAAATGTTAATTATCATGGAATGTTGATAACGTAATACTCCATAGATGTGTGTTGCTAAATGTGAAACTTCTTGGTTCTTATTAAAAGTTTCTTTTACTTGTTTGACCTTCCTTTCAAATTTGGACATACGTTTAGAAAGATCTAGATAAACTTGTCTTAGAATAAATAAGGTATGACCTTTAAAGTACCAAGATAAATGACTAACCAGTGTTTATTTAATTTATCTTTCAGTTAATCCATCAAAGAAAAAAATATATTTGACTATTAAAGTGCCAAGATAAAACTAACTACTCTACTTTTAAAATACCAAGACAATTACCCCACTAACCAATGTTGATATATGTTTCAATAGTCAAGAACTATTAATGATTTGCTTCTCAGGCCCTTTAACTTGTTCCTCTCTTATTTTCTTAATCAAATCAGAAAAGTGATAATAGTGAATTGTGTAATAGCCAAGAAAAGAGAGTAAAGTTGCCAATCATTTAAAGATGAGTACTAAAGTTGAATTTTAGACAGTTCTGGGACGTCTGTGTAATATTTGTTCTTTTACTTACTTTTTTTTTGGGTCAACATTTTGGTTCTTTTAACTTCCTCTTTGTTTGGTTCCATTCACTTCAGTGTTGAAAACAACGTGCATATCTGACAGAAACGTTCAAACTCTGAGTTAAAGTATTAAGTACTGTAGGTACATGTACCCCATATATAAATATATAATATACGTATATATTATACTCTGTGTCTGATTTTCTCCATTTTTGCGATTGAAACCTTTGGAATTTTCTTTAAGGGAAAAAAGGACTGTCCTTTGAGGTATTTTTCTGTTTCTGTATCCATACAATTGGCGGAGTTTCATTTGGTAATCATTTCTGCTGCTTTCCTTTTCTTTTATCTTTTCTTTTTACCTTGAAGTTGCAGTTGCTTTGGCTCTCCTTTTTTCTGGTTTCTTATATTGGTGACTAAATTCTTGGAAAAAGATTCTTTTTTTTTCCTATAGGATCTGTTTCTTGAGTTTCTATTTTTATGTCTGTGGCAAATACTGTTTATGTTTTTGGTGTTTTTGATCTTGTATAACAACTGTAGTTTTGAGCTGGATTCATTTGATCAATTAAGTTTCTTTTTAGGGATATATTAGAATTTCAGTCTGTGGGTTGATCTCTTTTTTTATTTATTTGCTAATAAGTATAAACCCCAATAGAAGCTTTTAGTTGATCCTTTTGGGTTTGGAAAGCCTGTAGCAAGTAAAAATGAGAGGAAAAGTTACATATGGTGTTTTTAGATGGAATAACTATGGGGAAAAAATAGGATATGTGGAAGCAGAGTTTTTTGACTTTATGCTGCTGCTGTATGAATAATGATAAGTGACATGCACATCAAATATAATGTATACTTCAGACTTGGTTGTTGCCTCTATCTGGGAAATGCAAACTTTGAGTTTCCTTTTGTGTAATTGAAATGAATTACCTGCATTTAAAGTCTGTTTGTGTTTGCTTGACATATCCTTTTACTGCTTCATTTCAGGTTGCCTGTTCGTAGTATTCAATTGTCATTCTGTCGTTGTACAAATTTCTTGAAAATGGATGTGAAGGAGACTTTTAGTAAAAGAAAAACTAAAGGTCCTTTTAGTATAACAGCAGCTTTAACTACAGCATTTCTTGAATGGTTGCTCTTGATTTTTCTGTTTATGGATGGTGCTTTCGCCTACTTAGTGACAAAGTTTGCTCAGTATTGCCAATTGCAAGTTCCATGTTTGCTTTGCTCGAGGCTGGATCATGTGCTTGGCAAGGAAAAGGCTGGGTTTTACTGGGATTTAATATGCCCCAATCATAAGTTGAAGATATCATCATTAGTTCTTTGTCATTCTCATGATAACCTTGTTGATGTTCATGGGATGTGTGAGAGTTGCCTTTTCTCATTTGCTACAGTAAATAAGTCGAATGCTGAAACCTATAGATTGCTAGTTGGAAAACTCGGGGCAGATCCTCACATTGCTGATGAGGATCCTTTACTCGAGGAACAAACCAGTAGTTCCTCAGGGATAAGAAAATGTTATTGTTGTAGAGAGGAATGTGTTTCCAGAGGATATGCCCAAAACTTGTTCAAGATATCGTCTTCATGCGCTGATGCTGCTCAACTTGATGCACCTTTATCTGAAACTAAGGAGATCGGAAATGAGCCATCTGTTTCAGTCCTTGACCCTTTGCCTCATTTGGAGTACAAAAAGGTTAAGGTTAGCTCTGATTCTGAATCAGAAGCTGCACATTCAGATGGTGATAGTTCTAGGTGTCTACTCCGTGCAACGGACTATTCTATAAATGATTCTTCAGATAGATGTTTGCATCCGGAACCTCAGATTTTTACTTTCACTGATGACCTTGCTACTGAGAAACTTATACATTCAGCTTCAGTGCCCGAACCATCACTTCTAGATGCAAAAATTGATTTCAGATGTAGAGATTTTCCTTTTAATATGATATCTGCTGCAGCTGTTGAGCATGGATTAGAGGAAATTAACTGGCAGAAAGCTGAACAGAAGACTGATGCATCTGCCCCAGCTGAGCTTATAACTTTCGATGAAGCCACCCCCTTGTCCATTGTCAACGAAAATCTTGTTGATGTAGCTCGAGAGACCTGTAAGTCAGCTTCCTTATTGTTCCATCTCTCTTTTTTGTTACCCATATAAGTTGAGTCCTCTATATCTCTTTGTTTTTTCCCCAAGGTCAAAATTCTTTAAAGTGAGTATTTTCTTGATTTTTTGCTGTCCTAAACTTCCAAATAGGAAGAAGATAAAGAAAAAGAAATTACTTATGGAATTTACATTTTTCCATTTTTGATATTCAAACTACCACTTTTGTAAATTTGTTAATTATCAAGTGTATTTTCATTTTTTATTTTGTTTTACCTCGTTGTTGTTCGTATTTATTAGTATCTTGCTTTGAATTTACAGCAGCTGCGGAGATGGTCAGCCAAGTTGTCAAAGATTGTGGGGGAGTCTCTCAGGCAAGAAGTGATGAGGTCCTGAAGACCGAAGCAGAATTGCATTCTAAACCAGAGACAAATGAGACTAGTTTACAAACAGCTGGTTCGTTTGATCTAGGTGATGCTTATAAGCTGGCTGTTGGCAATAGATCAAGGCAATTATCTGGAAAGTTTTTGGAGCAGATGTCATTCAAGGATTCTACACGAATGAGTGAAGATCTGAAGGTCTTACTTACGCAACTGTCTTCTCCTCGTGTTACCGATACTACATTGAGTGAGATGAGTCCTCGGGTGTCTGTAAATGGTGAGGAAATTAGAACTTATGAAGCTTCTCACTTTATTGGAATGCAGATACTTCATAAAAGGATCTCGCTTGAGAGAAATGAATCTGGTTTATCTCTGGAAGGAAGCGCTGTGAGTGAAATTGAAGGTGAGAGTGTGTCTGATCGTTTAAAACGACAGGTGGAGTATGATAGAAAACTTATGGCTGCTCTCTATAAGGAGTTGGAGGAAGAGAGAAATGCATCCTCAGTTGCTGCAAATCAGGCAATGGCAATGATTACACGAGTACAAGAGGAGAAGGCAGCACTGAACATGGAAGCCCTGCAATGCTTAAGAGTGTTGGAAGAACAAGCTGAATATGACAATGAAGCACTGCAGAAAGCAAATGATCTTCTTGTACAGAAGGAGAAAGAGATTCAAGATTTAGAAGCTGAACTTGAACTTTACAAGAAAAAACTTGGGAACATGGCTCTCTTTGATGATGCACTTGAGGCAAGTTATGATTCAAATAAAGCTAAGCAAGCTGATACAATCTGCAGTGAAGGCAGTTCATCTTTTCCTGACGTGAATGCTGATATACCCACCAGAAAATATGGAATGTCCTCTAGAGAGGAGAACATAGATAAGAGGAGTCTGATACTTGATTTTGAAAGTGAAAGACAGCAAATTATGGTTTGTTTGAACAAATTGGAAGAAAGGCTCTATTTGTTCTCTAAGCATGAGGCTAGTCAACAGTCTGCTAATGTGAACAGCGAGTTTTCAACAGAAGAATGGGTTGAAGTGGGTAATCCGAAAGATTTGGACAATAGGGAAATTTTTAGAAATAATGGTGAAATAGAGGAAAATGTGCGCCTAGATCCAACCGCTGACACAAGCCCTTCTGGTGAAGAAGTATCTACTTGCAAGTTTCCAGATGAGAGCAAATCTTGGCTGTGCGCTGATGGAGATTCTGAGTTAGAGACATTGAAAAGTGAGTTATCAGTTTTGAGCAGCAGGCTGAAAGCACTTGAAACAGAACACTGCTTTCTTGAGCATTCCATCAACTCACTGAGGAATGGAGATGAGGGGCATCGATTCATTGAGGAGATAGCTGGTCACTTGCGACAGTTGCATTTTGTTTGGGACAGAACACATGATGATCTTGCACGTAAATAAAGGTGATCACCTTATGAATTTCATCTCTCCTCGAGACATTTATCTAATTCCTTCTTGGAAGTTGCTTTATCTTAGGGTTTATGGAAGTTCTATTTCTCATGTGTGGTAATTAGCTTTGCAGTATTTTCATTTAGATTAGTATGCAACTTGACTTTCAATTGAAAGCACCCATTTTACCTTGTGGCTTGTCTTTCCTTTTCCCCGTTCTTTTAGAAAATCTTATATTATGGAGGTGAAAATGGATTACACTGCCTTGTGCATTGCGTGTTGGTCTTATGACGTATGTTATTCCTTGCTTTTTTGTTTAGTTTGATTAGTTTGAGAGATCATTAAAGAGATGGCAGTTATATCTTTCTTCGGTGAAATAACAATTGGAAGGTTTACTAATGATACACTTCTGGCTCCAACAGCAGGAGAGATGGTTTTTAGTTGTTCAATCTTTTGCAATGAAGCGCTCATAGCTATTATATGCTAGTATGTTATGGGGTAGGAGACTAGTGAGGGAGTCAAGAATTAAATATTCTAGAAGAAATGTTCTTGGATATTTCTCTAAGTTACCATCTGATAAAATTTCCAATTAAAGTATTTATCCAACAATTGTGATGGCGTCAACAGGTTCAAGTTCTCAATAAGTAACCTAAGCATTCTTGCAAATAATGTAGTGAAACTGCTAGTGCTTCATCTTCCTAAGAACTGCAATATCAAATGAATTCTTCTTTTCCATGTATAATTCGAAATTAGTACTTTCTTTCATAACCGAGAACTCTGCAGTTTTCAGCTTTTGAAATCGGTTAATTATAGGCCTACCTATCCATTCTCCACTTGAACATCATACTTGTTTCACCATCTAGGCCTTGTACTTCTGATGTACGCCTACCACACTTGTTTTTCTGTTGAACTAAAGCCCTTGTGGCTATCATAGATTTGGGTTATGCCCTCTCATTGAACATTTGTAAGTGTGAAAAAGTTAGTTTTTTGAGTCTTTCTTTATGATGCCAAGTTTGGCACTAAGAATCCCACATATATCAGTTCATGTATCAAAATAGTTTAATTTGCAATGTATGTGATTTATTGATTTCCTAAATTCATTTTAATATAGTAGTGTTATGACTACTGCAGTTTCCCATTGGATCCAGAGTCAAGCATTCATTTCATCTTAAGTTCCACAATATTTCCTCTTTCTCTAGAATCGATATATCATCTCTCAAGCTTTTGCCATGTTTCTTGTATTCTTCGTCTTGATCCGATCAAAGTATCAACAGCTGCTTCCAGTATTTCATAATAACATCTTTCAACCACTTGAGAGTTTGTACCTTTATAGTTTATAACCTGCTCACTGTTGTTGAGAGTCCTGCCTCCTGTGCTATTGGACTCTTCTTTCACATTCTTTGTTACCTTCATTTCATAAAAACTGAATTCTGTCAATGAACAACCAGCAAAATATATTGTTCCGTGTCTTTCTAGAACTTTGTGGTTAGAAACTGGTGTTTTCAGGTAACAAGATTTTTGCCCATTGTGGATAAAATGTCTTTTGAGTGCAGACGGAACAACAAATGCCTCGGAGCTAAATTACCTTGCTCAAGTTGATGGATATGAATGAAGAATGATTCCCTGACAAACATTCATTAAATCATTTTTTTATGTTTTGTGGGACGTACAATTGGTGAAAGGTGATAGTGGTATTAGTATTGAGATGGAGGCATGGGAGGGTTAATAAGGAGTAGGAGTAGAGAGAGTTGCTGTTCAAATGCTTGTGTGCTTAAGAGTCCGTGTGTTGTTTTCCTCCTGATGATACAAATATTATCCTATATGGATAACCAAACACTGTTGGATAAATCATTTTCCATCGGTCTTATTTCACATTCAAGATGCATGACATGGTGAACATTTCGCCTGTTATGTTATGCTCTACCTATGGTCATTTTCTGCAGATAGCTATTCATCAGTTTTCTTTGAAATTATTGTCTTCCTGGTCATGGTAAGACTGCCTTTCCTGAAATCTCGGACCATGGGAGTTTTGATGTATCGAGTCGTGGCAATTGTAAGCCACTGCCCTCTTCAACCAGTGATTTTGCATGTTGTTATTGACAAACACTGCAACTTAGGACATGCAGTCATAAACAAAAGTTTATTATGAAATATAATCTGTTTGAAGTTGTCCCTCCATAATCCACTTTGGATATCAGTTGAAATCTCTGTTAGTTTCATGCGCCATTTCCGCATTTATGCTTTTATTTTTTATTCAATTTTCCCTGCTTTAGGTGGAGCAAAAGATTTTTACTTGACATATTCATTTTGAATTCTTTGCAGATTAAATTAAAGATGGCTCTTTCTCCTAGAGCATGAACTGTACAGTTTTTGGGTGAACATTGAACATGGTTTCTCCCATTAGTAGAAGGCTACAAGCAGCAATTTAGCATTTTGTGATGTTTTTTTTCAGTGATTTTCCCCTTTTTGTTTCATTACTACATTGGTTTGAGTAAAGATTGGCTGTAAAGATGAAATTCAAGAGTCCTATAATTTGATGTAAAGTTCTGCTAGAGTGGCTAGGATCATGATTTTAATGTAGTAGATTAATGAAATTGTGAGATAAAATTTGTTTTGGTTACGTTTCTATCTAGCCTGTTATATTTTTGTTTTTCTGAATTTGTCAAGTCAGGATGACTTTCCTTTTATAAAACTATGGAAAAAAAATAGAATCTCCTACTTCTGCAAACAGAAAACTAACACAACAACAAACCAAGTGAATTTTCACAAGTGGGGTTTGCAGAGTGTTTGTGTACGCAGACCTTATCCCTATACTGGGAGGACAGAAATGTTGTTTCTCATAGACCCCCGGTTAAAGAAAAAATCAAAAGAGGCATAAGGAATGGAGAAATGAGTATCCAAACAAAATGTGAGAAAGCAATGTGTAAAGGTAGCAACAAACAAAACAGCAATCATATTATATATGTGCTGTATCTTTGGAAGATACAAGTTTGAAAAAGGAAACTGCAAAATGGTTGCAAACTCTATGGGAGGCAAATAGTAATCCTAAAAGCCACAACTCACAAACAACACTCCTTTGTTGTGGGTTGCTTTTGCTGTCACTCTGTATTTTTTAAAAAATATAATAGCCTCTCACACTTAACATAATAATAATAACAAATATAATAAGAAATAATAGCAGAATAATAATATAGCATCCTCATATCTAGACTGAGATACAGTAAGAATGAGATTTTAACCTAAGAAGTAATTCTACTTCTTGATTTGCTCCTTGTTGTCATTGTTATTCTTGGTTGCCGCTGAATTTTGTGCTACTGCACGCTCACCATTATTGTTTGGTGTCATCAGCTTGTCGAATTTTTCGCTCTTTGTCAACACAATCTCAATCTAAAAATTCATAAATGCAGAAAGTAGTTACTAAAATTGTTAGTACATACATTTCATACAGGGGAGAGATTAAAAGGGAAAAAAATTGCTTACTCTTGCTTTTTGAACCATGCGACCTTTGGCCTCATCTTTCATTCCAACTGTGGATGTTAAAACCTCTGCATCATATTCGTGAGAACTATATTAGTTGGGAGGAAATGCCCGATGCACAAAGTATCTCACATTCATTCAGGGTTCGAGGAAGTTGGGGTGCGATGTAGGCTACCTACCCTACGCTCGTGTTTATACCACATCAAACAATTTAACCTTAAGGGGTCATTTGATAGGGTGTATAAGAATAGTACTGACTACTGAATATGGTGTATTTGTAATGCTGAGATTAGTTATGTTATCATTATTTCTTATGTTTGGTGTACTATAGGTTTTGAAATGGCAATTCTGTCTTTATACATGTATTAAAATCTATAATATTGCTAATACCATGATTTGCTATGTATAAGAATAATATTGAATAGGGTATAACTAATACAAGTGGAGTATTAGTTATGCGTAGATTGAAAAACACTACCAAACACGGGATTAATAATACCAAAGCTAATGCATGTGTTATTTTTCCTAATACATCCTACCAAACCACCCCTAAGAATTAAAAGTGCCTGTGCAGGGCGAATGTATTGCATTATTTGTTAGGTGTAAACATTAGGCGCGAGTAAGTTTTTCTTGTTAACATGCCCTGCTCACATCAATACCATGATCTAAAAGAACTTAGTGGGATCAGAATTACTTACTCTTCTCTGTGGCAAATCCACCATTCTTCAAAATCTCAGCTACTGTGACAACCGTAGTGATCGCTGTCCATAATTTAACATAAATAAATTAGCAAAAGGAAATTATTTTACATTTCAATCGACTTCGAAAAGTAAACAATCGTGCTAAACTAGGCTAAAGTATCCCCTATCATTCTTTTTCTCCTCTTGTTGTTTTTGAGTTTGGTTTAAATTGGAAAACGATTTTCATTTTTGTATTTGTCATAGATCGAGATATCAAGTTAACAAAAAAGAACCAATGTAAAATAAATAAATCAAAATAGAGATTCAAGTTACCCATGCCCAAAGCAGAAAGCTCAACCTCAGTATGCTGCTGCATGTACCTCTGCAGAAAGTTAGTAAATGAAGTTTATGAGTGTTTAATTCTTAGCATTCTATCACTAACGGATTTTCAAAAAAATTATACCCTAGAAATAGATTCCAAGAAATCCCGCTTTTTTTAAAAATTAATTTCTGATGATAAAAAAATAAAAGAAGATATAAGACGTCGATATTATTTACATTATATATAAAATAAAATAAAAGACGTCGATAAAAAAAATTAGAAAATAGTGGATCACGTGAATGGACTATTGGAATGGGATGACCAAAGCAACTAAAAGAAACAAATGGTATAACTTCAAAAATTACATGCTAAGTTATGAGCCGCGAATCCAGAATTTTGGAATATATTGTACCAAAGTTTTTCACACACATATATATAATCCGAGCCAGACACAATCAGAGGCGGGAGGCACAAGTGGAGCTACGGGTTTGACTGAACCTAATAGCTTTTGCTCAAACAATATATTAGGTATTTGTAATTTATTAAATATATGTACAAATATTAAATTTAGAACCGAATGACTGACACTAGAAGTCGTAGTTCTTAAAAAAAGACAATACATATTACCTTTGCAAGGTTGACATAGAAGAAGAGTGGTTTTTTGGTGTTAGACACTTGAATTCTGTTGCTCTTCTTCGGTGCCTCATTGTTGTTGGCTGCTTGTGCTTGTGGTTGTGCTTGTGCTGGTGCTGGTGCTTGAGCTGGTGTTGGTGTTGGTGCTGCTGTCGGTGCCATTGTTTCAATTGTCATAATTTTTCTTTACCTCTTTCACGTAATATTTTACGTGCAGGAAAGCGTGAAATTCTAATCTAGCTTGGAAAACTAGTACAAAGACAGTTAAATAAAGGAAACATTAGACAGGCCCGATTCAATGGGAACCAATTGCATATCCGTACGTGTCGTTTTGACCAAGTAAACATCCATTGGCAGTTAGGACAAAAGAAGTACTAACAAATTAATGGTTGGCTATTAAAGCATTGAAATAAGAACAGTGGCTATGCATGTTACTAGTACGTACTAGTGATTTTCTCTGGTTTTGCTTCTACTTCGGGACTATTTAAACATTATTCGTCATCCAAAACATTTTTGGTTAAAAACAAAATGTAAATGTATTTAGGAGAATACAGACCATTGAATATATATGAATCAAGAAGACTGTCCATTGATTAATTAAAAATTCTTGACGTAAGTTGTATTAATCTGCATATATATTGGGAAAACTTTATCATGTTTTTGGTATTTAATATTTTTCGCCGATTTTTCTCGTTCAATACAATCATGTAAGTTTGATTAGTCGTTTTATTTTGCTAAGTCTAAAAATCTATTTCATGCTAAAATAAATTTGTCTCTAATTGAGTCTTTAAATTATCCATCATTATTTAATTCAATTATCATCAATATATCTTGCTAAATAACAGATTTTCTCAAAGAGTAATTGATTTGATAGTGTTATGTTGGAATGAAGTCAAATTGAAAAAATCGAAAAATCGACAAAAACCAACTGATAAAAAACTGCCTTAATTGGCTTGGTTTCTTTTTTGGTAAAAACCGACTCAAACAGAACCATGAAAACCCCTAATTTAGAGCGATGGACTCACTATCACTATTCCCTTTTTCTTTGGGTTAGAGAAGCAACTTTTGGTTCCGTTTTGAAAAAAATTGTGACAAGTTCTAAAAAGGAAAATTTCTCTTTCCTTTTGTAAAAAAGGAAAATTCACTCCCTTTTGCAATAGGACTCGTAGTTAACAAAAAAAAAGTATTCAGTATAAATAGTTCATATAGCAGCTCGTGCAAGTATTACGAAGTTCTTAAGGTTTGAGTAAAAGATGATGAGAATGCCTTCAGTCTCGTCAATATTCCAGGTCTATGCCTCATTGTCTGCTACAATTACCCTATTTAAGACAATTCTGAATCAAGTTGTTCCTCTTCAAATCCAGAACTACATTATATCCAAAATCCTTAGTTATTTTCGTCCTCATTCATCAGACATAACTCTTGCTATTGAAGAAAAAGAAGGCGTGGTTACTAATGAAGTCTATGCCGCTGCTGAAATCTACTTGTCAGCCAAAACCAGCCCCGAATTTCAACGTTTCAACGTTAGCAAAAGACCTAAAGACCCAAAAGTGAACGCTAAATTCGCCAATTGTGGGAAAATTATTGATTCCTTTGAAGGGATTGAATTGGTTTGGAGGTTTGTTCACGATGCTGAGAAAAAGACCATGACAAAAGATGATTATGATCCTGATCGCGGTGGTATGTTTGTTAACGAGAAACGTTACTTTGAGCTAAGCTTTAACAAGCAACACAAGGACAAAATCATGAATTGTTACATCCCTTTTGTACTCAACAAAGCCAAAGACATGTCTCATGAGAAAAAAGTTGTTAAGTTGCATTCTCTAGCCAATGGTCTTACTTATAATTCTAAACTTTGGGATTCAGTTAATCTTGAGCACCCTTCAACTTTTGATACACTAGCATTAGAACCAACACTAAAGAAATCCATAATTGAGGATCTTGATAGGTTTTTAAAAAGGAAAGATTTTTATAGGAGAGTAGGAAAAGCTTGGAAAAGAGGATACTTATTATATGGACCGCCAGGGACAAATCAAGTTTGATTGCAGCAATTGCTAACTATCTAAAATTTGACGTTTATGATTTAGAGTTTTTTAACATAAGGAACGACGCAGATTTGAGAAGGTTGTTGATCAGCACCAAAAATAGGTCTATACTTGTTATTGAAGACATTGATTGTAGCGTTGATTTGCCAGATAGAACTAAAAATCGCCCAGAATATGGTCATTCTCGTTCACGAGATCAAGATAGGCTTACACTTGGTGGATTGCTAAATTTCATAGACGGGCTATGGTCGAGTATTGGAGATGAGAGGGTTATTATATTTACAAGGAGAAACTTGATCCAACTCTGTTGCGACCTGGACGAATGGACATGCATATTCATATGTTTTACTTGACAATTGAAAGTTTTAAGGTGTTGGCAGCTAATTATTTGAAAATTTATGATTTGAATAATTATGGATATTTTCAAGAAATACAAGAGTTGATTGAAAGTGTTCAAGTTACCCCTGCTGAGGTTGCTGAGGAACTTATGAAGAGTGAAGATGCTGATGTTTGTCTTGCAGGTCTTGTCAATTTTCCCAAGAGTAAAAGGATCAGTAATACTGAAGAGGAGATAACTGATGATGCTACAAAAAAGGAGTAAATCTTTGAGTATAACATAATTCAATTGACCAAACGTTATTGTGTCTTTTTTACGTACGTAGATTTTTTTTGGTTGCTTTATTTATTGTTGTTCAAGATTTATTTTGTTAATTAACTTTCGAATGACACTTGGTTATATTTCAATTCTAATATTATATTAGTCATAAAAAAATTTGTCCTTTAAAATAAAAAAAATTAAGATGAAAATTGCATTTTAAATATTCATTATGTCCCAATTTATATGGCACTTTTTGTTTATCGAAAGTCAGTTTGACTAATTTTTGAAGCCAAATTGAATTAGAACAATTTAATATTTTAAAGTTAAAATTAGATATTCAAAAACTATACAAAAAGTATTATAATCTACGATTCTTCTCATGTCAATATGATGAAAAGTTACCTTTTAAATTACGCAACACATCAAACATTTAATTATATTTATCATTTGTTGCTATACTTTCAACAATTTTACTATTCGTAGCTATATTTAAATTTTATAGCAAATCCATAAAATAAGAGATTAATTGTTTTGAATTGAAACAAAAGAGCAACAAGCCCTCGTAGCTCAGCTGGCTAGATCGCAGCTAGCGAAGGTCTTGAGTTCGAATCTAAACAAGAATATTTATTTTTTTGTATTTCACTAGTTCTATTCGTTCATTTGTATACGAATACAGCTGATACATGTTACGTAACAACTGAACATTAGCTAAAAATGATAATTAGGCGAATTATAGTAATTAGGCTCTAAACTACGGTTATTAAACATAAGAGTCTTGCTTTAAGGTATAATTTAATCTAGGTCCGATTTAACTTTGAAGATCTACCCAATGCACCATCGACAAATGTAAAAGGTCCTTTGAATTAGGGTGGAACAAGTGAAATTTTGATGGTATATGAACAAATCCTCGTTTTGTATGCATAAGTATGCGAGGGGAAAATTTGACTGAAAAAAATAGAAATATTAAAAAATAATTTTCAAAACCCATTACAGTTCTCTCTCTTTGTGTGTGTGTTTGGGGGGGGGGGGGGGGGCGGCGGACCGTAACCCTGCCAACGAAAATATAAAACCTCAATACTTAGAATAGATAGAGAGATTGCCTTTTAAATTTCTTACTAAGAATTTTATAAGTATACTAGCTTGAAGGTTTAGAGGTTCCGAATTCAAGATTGGAAATGAAGAATTTTATAATAGGGAGTATTTTACTTCATGCATGAATTCGAATTAGTCGAGCTTGTAGTTTTAAAAACTGAATAGCATAATAAAAAATATTTTATTGGTATAATCTATCTATTTATATTATATTAAAAGTACGAAATCTCATAGCGAAATGTCATTTGCTTTTTTTACTCTTTAAAAAAGTTTTCATACAGGACAAATTAGTCATTTTAATTATTATCTCCCTAATATTTAGGAATAGCTATTTAATTATTTTCCTAATGTTTAGGATTTCAAAATCAAATAGATTTTGTGTCCCAAAACCTTCCTTATTTAACATGTGTGTAATATAAAAGATCTTCAAAAGGGAAAATAATAACTATTTAAAAAGAAAAGAAAGAGTAAGATAAGTCTTCGACTGTTTTTTGTTTCGCATTTTGGCTTTCATTTGTTTAATTTCGAAACCAAAAACAAAATACAAAAGAAATGTTCTAGATTCACTCAAAAATAAATAATTATATTGCTATCATCCTTTCTTTTTCTCTAAATTAATATTTTACAACTAAATTTTATCACAATTACAAAGATTAATATTATAAACCTAACAATTATTAGGAACGATACACTTATATTGTATTAAAATGTTTGGACTTTGAAATCACATAAAATTTCAAAATTATTAGCAAATATTTTCTTATTTGAAATTGTCACGACCCAAAACCTAACCCGTCGTGATGGCGCCTATCGTGATACTAGGCAAGCCGGCATTTCCAAAATACTTTCAACATTTAACAGAAATGAATTAAGACATTTAAAATAACCGGAGTTTTTTTTATAAAAACGTGGTAAAACCTAAAACATAAGTGCGGAAAATAGCCCGAAATCAAGGTGTCACTGAATCATGAGCATCAAGATATCCAGTCTAATACAAACAGTATCTGAGTATCAATACTAAAAAGAAAGAAAACATAGAAGGAGAGACAAGGTCTACGGACGCCGGCAGCTACCTTGTAATCTCCAGTACTCGATCGCGCACGAACTCAATGACCTCCGTGATCAAACACACCTGGATCTGCACATAAAGTGCAGGGTGTAGCATGAGTACAACCAACTCAGTAAGTAACAGAAATAAATAAAGAACAGAGAAGGTAGTGACGAGCTATATAAATACATTTCATTTTCAATAATTCCAATAAATAATAGACATGCTTTCAAATCCGGTAGTTCAAGTCAAATCAGTTTATACAGTTACAGTTCAAGTAATCCGGATATAGAATCTTTCAGAAATTTTACAACAATGACAGATAGCAATTAAGTGCATCAATAAATAGAAAACAAGTACAACCTCTCAGGGCAACATACACTCAACTCGTCACAACAGCTCAATCACTCGGCTCTCAGCTCTCAGTACTCACACTCAATAGGTACATGCGCTCACTGGGGGTGTGCAGACTCTGGAGGGGCTCCTTTCAGCCCAAGCGCTATATCCGCACGGACAACTCACGTGTTGCACGGATAACTCACGTGTTATAGTATCAATATATGGAACCGCACGGACAACTCACGTGCTGCACGGATAACTCACGTGCCATAGTATTGATACCTCACATATATACCCTCGGCCTCACTCAGTCATCAACCTCTCTAGTCTCTTGGGCTCTCGGAAATCACAAAGATCGGCCCAAACAAAGATAACATAGTGTATCAACAAAAATCAAGAAGAGGCTGAGATATGATACGTAAGTAAAACCATGACAATTAGCAAGTAATTCAACAAGTACGCGACCTCTGCGGGTCCCAACAGTACCACCGCATAGCCTAAGCATGATTTCTAACATGATTTGCAGTTAAATTTCTATAACACAAGGAGAGCATATAGCTAGCAACAAGTTATTCAACTTTACAGTTTCACGGAATGGACCAAGTCCCAATTCCTACGGTGCACGCCCACACGTCCGTCACCTAGCATGTGCGTCACCTCCATAATACTCACATAATCCAATAATCCTGAGTTTCATACCCTCAAGACCAGATTTAAAACTTTTACTTACCTCAAACTGCGCAAAATTTTATTCCCGCAATGCATTTGCCCTTCGAATCAGTCTCCAAATTCCCCGAATCTAGCCACAAGTAGAACAATACAATCAATATAGGCTAAAGGGATCAATTCCACAAGAAAAGTACTAAATTACAGCCAAAAATCCAAAATTGACCCGAACCTGGCCCCCGAACCCACGTCTCGAAATCCGACACAGAAGTCACAAAACCCGAAAGCCCATTCACTCATGAGTCCAACCATACTAAATTTATCCAAATTCGATGTCAGAATCCCAATCAAAACCCCAAAATCTTGGTTGAAGAATTTCTTCCCATTTCCCCCCAATTTTTAACCCAAATCTGAAATTTAATGATGAAATTAATGATAGATTAGTGGGATATAACTAAAATCAAGTGTAGAATCATTACCGAATCGATGTCTCTAAAAATTCCTCGAAATCTCATCCAAATCCGAGCTTCCAAACTCAAGTTTTGATAAAAATGGCCAAACCCTCATTTTTGAATCTTTTTATCTGCCCAGTTAAGTCCTTCTTCGCGAACGCGGTCAAAGTCTCGCGTTCGCGTTGAGCTAAAAAAATGTTGACCAGAATTCCTCTTTCGTGAACGCGAGTGACCTCTCGTGAATGCGTACCTTTCACTGGCAGACCCTACGCGAACGCGGGACCCTCTTCGCGAACGTGTAGGCTTAAATGTCTTAAGCTCTATCTGCCCATTCCTCTCCGCGAACGCGATGACCATGTCGCGAACATGTAGCCTCAGGGTTCCACATCTTCGCGAACGGGGGATCCACATCGCGAACGCGAAGAGTAACTCAACTGGCCTACCCAGATGCCTTACGTGAACGTGAGAACTCCCTCGCGGACACGATGAAGAAAATGTCTGCAATAAAACACAAGAAAATCTGCTATCTTCCAAAGTCCAAAAGTGATCCGTTAAGCATCCGAAACTCACCCGAGGCTCCGGGGACTCAACCAAACATACCAACCAATCCTAAAACACCATACGAACTTATTCAAGCCTTCGAATCACTCAAAACAACATCAAAACACCAATTACACCCGGATTCAAGCCTAAAGAACTTCTAAACTTTCAAATTCCACAAACGACATCGAAACCTACCAAACCATGACCGATTGACCTCAAATTTTGCATACAAGTCATATTCAACAGTACAGACCTATTCCAACTTTTGGAATCGGAGTCTGACTCCGATATCAAAAAGTCAACCCCCGGTCAAACTTCCCAAAATTTGACTTTCGCCATTTCAAGCCTAAATTAGTTACAGACCTCAAATTCGCAGTCCAGACATACTCCTAAGTCCGAAATCACCCAACGGAGCTAACGGAACTCCATTCCGGAGTCGTCTTCACACATTTCCGACTACGGTCAAAAATTCTGAGCTTTAATCTTCAGTTTTAGGGACTAAGTATCCCAAAACACTCCGAAATCAAAAATAAGACCTCCCGGCAAGTCAACAACAACAACAACAACAACAACAACCCAGTATAATCCCACTAGTGGGGTTTGGAGAGGGTAGTGTGTATGCAGACCTTACCCCTACCCTGGGGTAGAGAGGCTGTTTCCGATAGACCCTTTGCTCCCTCCCTCCAAGAACTCACCACCTTGCTCTTGGGGTGACTCAAACTCACAACATCTTGGTTGGAAGTGGATACTCTTGTCCCTCCCGGCAAGTCACATAAGCAGAAACATATACGAAAAAAATAATAAATAGAGAATCGGGGCTAGTACACTCAAAACGACCGGCCGGGTCGTTATAGAAATATCTTAGAAGTTCTCTAATATTATTAAAAGTTTAAAATCAATTAAAATATTAACTTATATAAATCTTTTTCTTGTTTGAACTACATATAGAAAAATTATAATGCATGTTACTTTTCTTAATATTTGTTCCTTAATTAACTACTTTTATTTATTAAAAACATCCTTATTAATAAATTATTTTAGAACGTACTTTTACGTGGTATATCAATCTTTAACGTCTCGACATAAATAAAAAGGTTCTTATTGTATATCATTAATTAACTTTGCCCGTATTAATATAATATAAGTTTTATGATGTTTTAAATTTCCTTTTCAATTATTATCAATAAGTTCTTTCTTTCTTAAATGCAAAAGGACATTTTTTAAATTTGATAATATTGATTTATTTCTATTAATTCTTCTTTTATGTTTTTATAGATAAGAATCTACTTAATTCTTTTGTTCATTTTAAGCCACGTTACATTGATTGAGGATTATGTTTTTTTTTTGCTAAGATTTAATAATTCTAATAAATACTTTTAGTCATAGAAATTTTATTTTCCTAATACCTATAATTTATAATGTAAAAAAATGAACAAATGGACGTATTAATACGAAAATTAAACAGTTTGACTTTCGTGTTGAGAAGCCGATTGAAAAGTGTTGGGTTTAAGCTTGGTTAGCTTAAAATAAATAATGAATGAAAAATGGAGGAAAAATGAAATATTTGAATTTTCCTCCTTGACAAAGGGACATTGTCTCATATTGGAGGAAGAAAAGACTTTTGATGGGTATATATACAATTGCTCTTCTTCTAGCTCTTAAAGAGTTAAGAAGAAGGAAAGCCTCGTGCCGTCGTCGTCGCTCGCTCGGCTTCGGCTTCGGATATTTAAAATTTCCTCTTGTTCTTAAGTGATTGTTGTGAAAGGTTGTAAACTTTCAGAAACAGTACTTCCATTGGCTATAAATTCGTTTGATTCCTCAGATTTTTCCTTATGAATTTTCTGAACTTCAAGACTTCTTCTTCTTCTGCACAAATCTATTCCAGTGTGATTTACTATCATTGAGTGGTTCGCTGACACCGTGGTTTTTGATACCGATACACCGGTGAGTTAAATTATTCTATCCTGTGAGGATAATATTCTAGCACCTCGGGTACTTGAGGAAAATAATTTTTGTAAGGATACATTGTGCATTCAGCGGGCTCGATTTATTCAGAAATTATTTTTTCAAATATTATTTCAACATCCTGTTGCTGCTAACTTTCTGCTTTTGTTTTCTATTTCAGACAGATTATTATTTCGTTATTTATTATAGTAATGTAGATTGACTAACAATCTTAAGAAAATTATTTTATTGTAATCTGTATTATGTTTTTGGAGATTAAAATCTGTGGTGTTTTCTACCCCTTCTGGATTTTTCTATTCTGATTTGAAGATATAAAAACTTCATCGGTGTATTAAAATTCAGAAACGATTTGAAGAACATAAAAACTTCATTGTTTTATGTGAAACAGTATAATAAAATATCGGTTTTTATTTATTAAATGTATTGTTTATCGTTAATTACAGTACTGCTTACTGTTCTATTTTTTTTCATTAATTGAATTATTCTATTGTATAGTGAGAAATGACAATTGATAATGGAAATCTTTCTATGACTGTTGGGGCAACAAGCCGAACTGCTATTCCACCGGCCGAGAAACCGGAAATTTTTTCTAGAGCCAACTTCAAAGGATGGTAGCAAAGGGTATTCTTCTGGCTTACCGCACTTGATATGCAGAAATTCACCAGTGAAGAACCTCCAGTGCGTGCCGCGGATATGCCGGACAACGAAAAATTTATGATTATTGAGGCGTGAAAATAGACAGATTTTCTTTGCAAAGGCTATATCCTAAGTGCCTTGGAGAATGACTTGTTCAATGTCTACAGTACTATAAAAACTTCGAAAGAATTATGGGACGCACTTGAGAAGAAGTACAAGACTGAAGATGCATGCTTGAAGAAGTTTGTGGTTGCCAAGTTTCTAGATTATAAAATGATAGACAGCAAAACCGTTGGAACCCAAGTTCAAGAACTTCAACTTATTTTTCACGACCTTATTGCTGAAGGTATGGTCGTAAATGAATCATTTCAAGTGGCTGCAATGATTGAAAAATTGGCTCCTTCGTGGAGAGATTTCAAAAATTATCTTAAGCACAAGCGCAAAGAAATGAAGTTGGAAGATCTTGTGATTCATCTCAAGATTGAGGAAGACAACAAATTAGCCGAGAAGAAGTCGTGAAAATTCAATTATTATGGGAGCTAATATCGTTGAGGAGCCGGCAAATGGGTTTAAAATCTACAAGTGTGACAAATATGTTTATATTAAAAACACTCCAGGTCATGAAGTCATTGTTTATTTATATGTTGATGACATATTGATAATGAGCAAAAATATGGTAGATATAAATGCGACTAAGCGCATGTTGGCTAGAAAATTCGAAGTGAAAGACTTAGGAGTTGCTGATGTGATCTTAAGAATCAGAATTCACAAGACTCCACAAGGTCTAACATTATCACAGCCTCACTACATTGAAAAAGTACTTGACAAGTTCAAGTATTTGGATTTCAAGATTGCCAAGACTCCAATTGACGTTAGTTATGCACTTCAAAAGAATGAAGGTGAAAGTGACTCACAACTGGAATATGCAAGAGTATTGGGAAGTTTGATGTATATCATGAATTGTACGCGACCAGATATAGTATTTTCTATTAGCAAACTGAGTCAGTTTACAAGTAATCCCAATCAAATATATTGGATGGCAATGAAACGGGTTTTGGGGTATTTGAAACATACCCAAGATTATGCTCTGCATTATAACAAATATCCCTCCGTGATCGAGTGATATAGTGATGCAAATTGGATCACCGGATCATCTGAAGTTAAACCCACGAGTGGATATGTTTTCATAATTGGGGGTTGAGCAGTGTCTTTGAAATTATCCAAACAAACGTGTATCGCCCGTTCTACAATGGAATCTGAATTCATATCTTTAAATAAGGCCGGTGAAGAAGCTGAATGGCTCTAGAATTTCTTGGAAGATATTCCATTTTGGCCCAAAACTTTGGCACCTATATGTATACATTGTGATAGTCAAGCGACAATAGGCAAGGCAGGGAGCGTTATGTATAACGGAAAATCTTGTCACATACGACGGAGGCACAATACTTTTAGACAACTACTCTTTAGTGGTGTTATCACTATTGACTACGTAAAGTCAAAAGATAACGTGTCAGATCCACTTATAAAAGGCCTATCTAGAGAGGCAATTGAAAGATCATCAAAAGGGAATGGGGTTAAGGCCTAAGACAAGTCATCATGGCGGTAACTCTAACTAGCAGACTGGAGATCCCAAGAGCTAGGTTCAAAGAGATCAAACAAAGTTATGAATGACGGTTCAACATTGTCAAATAACTTAATCCATTCTCGTGATGAAGACAATGTTCAGAAATCGAGGTAAAATATTAAGACTTTTTGATGAGTCAATAAAGCTTAAAGCGTTTTAATGATTTGCTAAGTCTAGCAGGATATGACCAGATAATACGTCTATAGGATTACACATTTAGAAATCACCTATGTGAGTGTGAAGTATAAGCCGCTTCAAGGGGAATGAAAGTAAAGGCCCATTCTCTAAGCATTGATGAAACATGTGATGACCCAAAAGGTCATCTTATGTTTTAGAACTCGAATCTATGCTCTTAAATCTTAAAAATCTCATTTGTATCCTCCTTAATTTACGTGCGCAGTCTGGCATGTTTCCGAAAAGCTTTTATGTTGAAAACTAATGAAAATAAGAATTTTTACCTTAAAAGTTGATTTTAGTTGACTTCGGTCAACATTTTTGGTAAACATCCCCATATCCATGTTCTGATGATCCCGATAGGTCCGTATAGAATTATGGGACCTGGGCGTATGCCCGGAATCAAATTCGGAGGTCCCTAGCTTGAGTTATGAATTTTTTATGAAAATTAAAAGTTTAGAAATTATTTGTTTTTAAGAATTGATTGATATTTGGCATTGTTAGTATCGGGTCCGTATTTTGGTTCCGGAGCCCGGTATAGGTTCATTATGATATTTAAGACATGTCTGTAAAATTTGGTGAGAAACGGAGTTCATTTGACGTGATTCAGACGTCCAGTTGAGAAAATAGAAATTTTAAAGTGTTCTTGGGAATTTCATTTGATTTGGTGCTAAATTCGTAGTTCTAGGTAGCGCGAGCAAGTTCGTACGATGTTTTTAGACTTGTGTGCATGTTTGGTTTGGAGCCCCGAGGGCTCGGGTGAGTTTCAGATAGGCCACGGGATGTTTTGGACTTGGGAAAAATTGGGTTTTCTGCAGATTCTGGTCTCTGGAATATCCTTCTTCGCATTCGTGAAGGTCCTCTCGCGAACGCGAAGAGTAAACTGATGAGGCAGGGATTTCTTCTTCGCGAACGCGTAGTGTTAGGCATTGGGGAGGGGGAGTGAGTCATTCCTTCATCGCGAACGCGAAGGCCAGGGGGGATTAACCATCGCGAACGCAAGCTGGGTCTCGCGAACGTGTAGGCTTGGCAGCCAGTACCCTTTGTGAACGCGACAGTGCTCTCGCGAACGCGATGAACACTGTCGCCTAGCACTTAACAGAATCCAAAAACGGGATTTTAGCCAAAAATGCTTATTTTCATGAATTTTCAACATAAAAGCTTTCCGGAAACATGCCCGGACTGTGCACGTAAATCGAGGAGAGTAAAAATGAGATTTTTAAGGTTTAAGAGCGCAGATTCGAGTTCTAAAATATAAGGTGACCTTTTGGGTAATCACAGCAAGTATCAAAATCTGCACAGAAAGTGCAGAGTGCAGTATCAGTACAACCGACCCCATGTACTGGTAAGTGTCGAGTCTAACCTCGACGAAGTAGTGATGAGGCTAAGGCAAGGCACCTACAAATCAACCTGCACAAATTAACAGTGTATATACAAATAACAGAAATGAAGAACTAAACAGGAAACATCGAGAGGGGAACATGTTGAGGGGAATATGAGATAAAGAAATACAACAGAATGATAACCGGAGCAGTCAACATACCATGAATCAACAAGAATAGTGTATACAGTAAAGGAAAAATGCACGGTATCACCCTTCGTGTTTTTACTCTCAATTTCACCATAAAATTAATAGAAACGGCACGGCATCACCCTTCGTGCATTAATACTCACAATATGGCACGGCTTCACCCTTCGTGCATTAACACTCTCCCTTACCATAATGCAATGCATAAATAACAATAGGGAGATAGAATAACAAGTACAAACCTTACTTCAACATTTGGTTCCATAATATCAATCTCAACTTGAAATAAAAATTCAATTATTACCAGAAAGTCCGTAAACATAATAAGAACGATAAATTGAACAACACTAGTATAACACGTAGCAATTAGGCATAGGAATGAGACAATATAAGAAAAACAGAGAAACATGAAAAACAGGTAAATTGGCGGCGCATAAGTACTTGTCACCTCATATATACGTCGCTCACATGAATTTCACTTAGCAAGTAATCTAAGTGTAATGACCCAACCGATCATTTTAACTTTTAGAAACCCGTTCCCTAAAATAAAACTCCCCGAACATGCTTTTATTAATTTATGACTCGCGGGGATGGTTGGTTGGGGATTTGAAAGTGTGTAGGTTGAAATCGGAACACTTGGTTCCTTAAGTTAGCTTTAAATGGACAAGTTTGACTTCGGTCAACATTTTGAGAAAACGACGACGGAATCGGGATTTGACGGTTCCAATAGGTTCGTATGATGATTTTGGACTTGGCATATGTCCAAATCGGGTATTGGATAACCCGGGAGCGTTTTGACGCTTAATAGTAAAAAAATCAACTATTTGAGGGTTTAAAATTCTTTAAATTTGGTTTGGAGTAGGATTTTGAGTAATTGAAGTCCGTTTGGAATTCCAAGTTTGGTAATAGTTCCGTATAGTGATTTAAGACTTGCACGCAAATTTTTGTGTCATTCCAAGTAGTTTAAGTATATTTCGGCACATCGAAAGTAAATTGAAGAACTTAAAATTCTTAAGTTTGAATCAATTTGGTTTAGGGTATGATTTTTAGATTTGATATTGTTTTACGCATTCCGAGAGTTCGAGCGAGTCTGTTTTATGATTTCAACCCTGTTGGTATATTCGGGGTGGGACCCCGGGGGTCTCGAGTGTTAACCGAACGAGGCTCGGACCAATTTTGGGAAATTGAGCAAGGACTGAAGCTCCCAGCTACTGTCATAATCGCACCTGGTCTTGGACAGCCGCAGGTGCGAGCTCGCAGGTGTGAAGGAGAGGAGCTTGCCCAGCCATCGCAGGTGCGAGGTATTTTGGCGCACCTGCGAATGCGCAGGTGCGAAGGCCTGATGCGCAAGTGCGAAGGAATGGGCGCACCTGCGCTTGCGCAGAAGTGAGCACTTCTTCCGCAGGTGGGAAACAGGAAAAGAGTGAAAATGCACACCTGCGAAAAATTTCCGCAGGTGCGAAAATCACTGTTGGGCAGAATGGTTAAAAGTCGGGGCTCAGACATTTTGAGCCCATTTTTCCTTTATTTTCGGGCAATTTCAGAGCTTTTGAGAAGAGGGTTTCAACTAGCAATTGAAAGGTAAGTTAATTCCACACCCCTTGAGTTAAATACATAGATTATATGTGGATTATAACTAGTAAATCTTAGAAATCAAAGATTTAGATGAAAAGCCTAGATTTTTGTAAAAGTAAGATTTTAACCACGAAAATAGTTACGAAATTGGGTAGAAATTATATATTTAAATTCTTGAGATTATGGGTAACGTTTTCATACGAAAATTTCCAGAATTCGAGCACGTGGGCCCGAGATGAATTTTAGGAATTTTACCATTTTGGATAAGGTAATTTATTTAATAGATAAATTTTGAATTATTTAGCATATATTAATTATTGTGTATAATATTTGAATAGTTTCGGATCTTTCGGCGTCAAATCAAGAATTCAACGCGACGTGGTAATCGGAAAGTGGACTTTGAGATGAGGTAAGTCTCTTGTCTAATCTTGTGAGGGGAAAATTACCCCATAGGGATTAAATTGAATAATTATTGCTAATTGCGGGGCCTACGTACGCACGAGGTGACGAGAGTCCGTACGTAGGTACTATTAATGCTAAAGTCCGGGTTGTTTATGACTCAAAGCATGAATTACATGTGTGCATTATATTCTTTGTTTAATTAATATTAATTGATATATATGAATATATTGTGAATTGTGAGATAAAGATATTAAAGGATAGAAATCTCATAAGCTTGATTTTCTGTTTAAATTAATTAATTGTTAAAAGAAATGGTTCTTCCTCCCGAATTTATCTTATAATAAATATACTCTCCTTCCGGAGGTACATAAAAAAATTTTCTCCTTTCTTGTGGAGCGGGCGGAACTCCTCGATAGGATAGATGCATCTATGGATCGCGCCGCACGTCCCTCGGCAGTGTACACGACACTCTGGATCGGGCCGTACGTCCTCGGTAGAAATCGTACTTAATAATAATAATTACACGATACTTTAATAGTTATTTCAAGCTTGCGAAGCTAATTGATAAATTGGAGAATCCTTGAAATTTAATGAATTATTATTCATGCTTGTTAAGGAATTAATTGTTATTCCTGTAAATGATATTAATTGATAAATTGGAAATTATTTGAATTTAAGGAATTTAATTAATATATTGAGGATTGTTGCATTTGAAGGAATATGATTATTTCCGCTGGTTAAATAAATTATTGTAAATTCTATAAATCATGCTGATTTAGATATTCTAGTTATATTTCAGTTATTATTATTGACCCATAGTGAGTGTCAAAGTCGGCCATCTCGTCTCTACCACTACGAGATTAGGCTTGATACTTACTAGGTACACGTTTTTTACGTACTCATACTACACTTGCTGCACTTTTTGTACAGGACCTGAAGCAAGTACTAGTGGGGGACCTATCGTCTTACACCCATATTATCCAGGGGCATAGTGGTGAGCTGTCTTTCTGAGCCGTTCTGCAGCTACTAGTGTCTCTCCTTGTATTTTCCGTTATGTCTATTTTTATTTCAGACAGTATTTGAGGCTTTGTATAATCTACTAGATGCTCATACATTTGTGACACCAGGTCTTGGCACACACATTGGTAGAATTTGGTGTTCTATTATTTTTCTTGGTTTTAAACTTTGTCAATGTATGCTTAGTTTATTAAGTTGGCTTGCCTAGCTGTAGTGTTGGCGCCATCACGACCTATAGGTAAAATTGGGTCGTGTCACTAAGGTTCCTAATTTGCTCAAGTCAGGGTTAGACACAACACTTACCTCGCTCTGAAGGCCACTTAATTCTCAATCACAGCTTTTCCTTTGGGATTCACCTCCAAACCACTCGTATCTATTCAAAAATGACTCAATAATATCAAATACTGCTAAAGGAATCAATTATATTGCATAAATTAAATTTTTCAAATTTTCCTCCAAAAAGTCAAAAAATCGACCCCGGCCCCGCTTGGTCAAAACCTGAGGTTCAGACCAAAATCCATTTTCCCATTCACCCCCCAGCCCGAATATATAATTGGTTTTGGAATCCGACCTCAAATTGGGGTCTAAATCCTCAAATTTCCGAAATCTCTAGTTTCTACCCTAACCCCTAATTCTACCATGAAAACTCTAGAATTTAGGTTGATAATTCATAAAATGTAATGGGTAATTGAAATAAAATAGTTTAGAATCACTTACCAATAATTTGGGGAAGAAGTGGCTCTTGAAAAATTGCCTCTCACCGTTTGATTTTTTAGAAAAATAAATTTTTGGCTAAAATCCCGTTTTTGGATTCTGTTAAGTGCTGGGCGACAGTGTTCGTCGCGTTCGCGAGAGCACTGTCGCATTCGCGAAGGGTACTGGATGCCAAGCCTTCGCGTTCGCGAGACCCCGCTCGCGTTCGCGAGACCCCGCTCGCGTTCGCGATGGTTACTCCCCCCTGGCCTTCGCGTTCGCGAGGCATTGCTCGCGTTCGCGATGAAGGAATGGCTGACTCCCCCTCCCCAATGCCTAACACTACGCGTTCGCGATGGGATTGTCGCGTTCGCGAAGGGTAACGCCCCCATCGCTTCGCGTTCACGACCAAGCCTTCGCGTTCGCGAAGAAGAAATCCCTGCCTCATCAGTTTACTCTTCAAGTTCGCAAGAGGTCCTTCGCGAACACGAAGAAGGATATGCCAGACACCAGAATCTGCAGAAAACCAGATTTTTCCCAAGTCCAAAACATCCTGTGGCCTATCCGAAACTCACCCGAGCCCTCGGGGCTCCAAACCAAATACGCACACAAGTCTAAAAATATCGTACGAACTTCCTCGCGTGATCAAATCGCCAAAATAACACCTAGAACTACGAATTTAGCACCAAATCAAATGAAATTCTCAAAAACACTTTAAAATTTCTATTTTCTCAACTGGACGTCCGAATCACGTCAAATCAACTCCGTTTCTCCCCAAATTTCACAGACAGGTCTTAAATATCATAATGAACCTGTACCGGGCTCCGAAACTAAAATACGGACCGGATACTAACAATGCCAAATATCAATCAATTCTTAAAAATAAATAATTTCCAAACTTTTAATTTTCATCAAAAAATCATAACTCAAGCTAGGGACCGTCAAAACACGGATCCGGGCTCGTTTACCAAAAATGTTGACCGAAGTCAACTAAAATTAACTTTTGAGGCAAAAATTCTTATTTTCATTAGTTTTCAACATAAAAGCTTTTCGAAAACATGCTCGGACTGTGCACGTAAATCGAGGAGGGTAAAAATGAGATTTTTAAGGTTTAAGAGCACAGATTCGAATTCTAAAACATAAGATGACCTTTTGGGTCATCACAAAACCAAGCGGTGTTCATGGCTGAAACGAACACAACCGTGAGAACCAAAGATGATTAAGGGTTGATTGTGTGACTTATGTTGTCTATGTATACAATAAAGCTCGACGGTTCAAAGATATCAAATCTACCAATTGACCGAGTATATCCGATATAAGTTCACCACGGAAAGTTCAAAGGGAAACCTACTTATCCAGATGCGATTAATTCTTGCATGTAAATTACACACTCGTTCATGCATTCCTTTGTCATATAGCCATTCCCCATTCATGTGGGGGATTATTGGGTTTAAGCTTGGTTAGCTTAAAATAAATAGTGAATGGGAAATGGAGGAAAAATAAAATATTTGAATTTTCCTCCTTGACAAATGGACATTGTCCCATATTGGAGGAACAAAAAATTTTTGATGGGTATATATATACAATTTCTCTTCTTCTAACTCTTAAAGAGTTAAGAATAAGGCAAGCCTCGCGTCGTCATCGTAGTCGCTAGGCTCGGCTTCGGCTTCGGATTGATTGACTAATCTTTTTGGACAAAATTTCTTTAATTATTTAATAAAATATTAATTATATTAGCCCAATATCCAACCCGAATCGGATCCGTGCGCGACCCGATTCAGTTTCTTCCCAGATTTTTATTTAAAATTCCCTTCGTTCTTAAGTGACTGTTATGAAGAGTTGTAAACTTTCATAAATAGTACTTCCATTGGCTAAATATTCGTTTGATTCCTCAGATTTTTCCTTACGAATTGTCACGACCCCAAATCCCTCTGTAAGGTGTCGTGATGGCACCTAGTCCTTACGACTAGGTAAGCCTAATATTGCGAAAAATATAAAGAAACACAACATTTTAAAGATAAACAACATATTATAAATAGCCAAGAGTAGTACCACTCGGCATATACGAAATAATTTCCCAAGACCCGGAATATCACTAAGTCACAAGCTGCTATAATCTATGTAGCTCTATACAAAAGTCTAAGGATAATAAAGAAAGTATCTAGGCGAGGGAGTAGAAGGGGACTCCGAAGATCTGCGGATGCAAGCAGAAGTACCTTGAAGTCTCCTAGAATCAGCAGCACGTACTAATCCCGAGGCTGATAGCTTGCACCTGGATCTGCACAAGAAAACATGTGCAGGGAAGGACATGAGTACACCCCAATGGTACCCAGTAAGTGCCAAGCCTAACCTCGGTCGAGTAGTGATGAGGTCAGGTCAAGGCCCTACCGGAGTAAATATAATAAATTAAACAGTAAAAGATATAAGTGAAATTTACGGTAACATAGTTAGAGAAATTCTCAAAAATTTAACATTTAAGGGAGCCCTCGGCTCAAAACAAGGTAAACATAGTGGGATAATCACTCGGGATACCGTCCCATAGTTTCAAATGAATATGCAGTACAGGGGGATCTCCCGGAATACGTCCGTAGTCCCAAAGTAAATATGCAGTACATTGGGATCTCCCGGAATACGTCCGTAGTGCCAAAATAAATATGCAGTACAGAGGGATCTCTCGGAATACGCCCGTAGTCCCAAAGTAAATATGCAGTATAGGGGGATCTCCCGGAATACGTCTGTAGTCCCAAAGTAAATATGCAGTACATGGGGATCTCCCGGAATACGTCCGTAGTCCCAAAGTAAATATACAGTACAAGATGAAATAACAAGTATGACATCGAGTTATACAGTTTATACTGGACACAGATAAGGCAAATGAGGACTTAGCGAAACATGACGCACAGAATGTCAATTAGGCAGTTAAAACACGTAAACATGCTTTTCTAGTCTAAACTACACAATTTAAACATATTAGTACGACTTAATAAGAGAAACAATTTATGATTTAAAAAGGTTAAACATGATTTTTGCAATAATAGCCCGTGTACGTACTCGTCACCTCATGTACACGGCGCCCACACACCAAATAATATCAAGATATCCTAAGGGGGAAGTCCCTAACACAAGGTTAGGCAAGCCACTTACCTCGAACCTCTCCGATCACCTCAAAAACACGTTCTTGCCACGAGTATCCGACTCCAAATGGCCCGAATCTATTCAAATAAATTGCATAATATAAATATAACTACGAGTAACTAATTTAGCTAATTAATTTGAAGCTAAAGCGTGAAATTAGGGAAAACGCCCAAAAAATCACCCCGGGTCCACGTCTCGGAATCGGGTAAAAGTCGCAAAATATGAACACCCATTCACTCACGAGTTTACTCGTACCAAAATTGCTCAAATCCAATACCAAAATCTCAATCAAAACCCCAAAATTCGGCCTAAGAATCTTTCTATATTTTCACCCCAAATCCGAAATTAAATGATGAAATCAACCATAGATTAGTGGAATATAACCATAAAGGAGTTAGGAATTATTACCCAAAAACTTCCTCCGAAAATTTCTCCAAATTTCGCCTTCTACCGAGATCTCAATCAAATTTTTATGTTATGAACTCAACCCTCGTTTTTGAACCTTAAATTCTGCCCAGGTGCGTTCTTCTTCGCAAACGCGATATCACGATCGCGAACGCGATGAACAATCTTCCACTAGCCCAAAATTCCTCCTACGCGAACGCGAGGGCACTTTCACGAACGCGTACCTTCCACTGACGGACCCTTCGCGAACGCGGGAACCTCTTCGCGAACGCGTAGGCTTAATGCCCAATGCTTCCTCTGCCCCATTCCTCTTCGCGAACGCGAGGACCATATCGCGAACGCGTAGGCTTAAGGTCCCACACCTTCGCGAATGCAGGAACAACATCGCGAACGCGAAAAACAACTTCGCTGCCTTTCCCAGATGCACTACCCGATTATGAGGCACCTCACGCGAACGCGATGAAGGATTTTTCTGCAATAAAACACCAAAAATCTGCCACTTCTCTATGTCCAAAGATGACTCGTTGAGCATCCGAAACACACCCGAGGCCTCCGGGACCTCGACCAAACATACCAACCAATCCTAAAACACCATACGAACTTAGTCAAGCTCTCAAATCCCATCAAACAACGCTAAAATCAAGAATCACCCTCCAATTCAAACTTAAAGAACTTCAAAATTCTACAACCGATGCCGAAATCTATCAAATCACGTCTGATTGACCTCAAATTTTGCGCACAAGTCATAATCAACATTACGGACCTACTCCAACTTCCGAAATCGGAAAACGACCCCGATATTAAAAATTTCACTACCGACCCAAAACTCCAAAAATTTGACTTTCGTCATTTCAAGCCTAAATGAGCTACGAACCTCCAAAACACAATCCGGACATGCTCCTAAACCCAAAATCACCTAACGGAGCTAACAGAACCGACAGAATTCTATTCCGGAGTCGTTTTCACATAGTTCTGACTACGGTCCAAATCTTAAGGCTTAAGCTCTCATTTAGAGACTAAGTGTCCCAAAATACTCCGAAACTCAACACCCATCATCCGGGCAATTCACAATAGCAGAAAAAGATTTGGGGAAAGCAGTTAATAGGGGATCAGGACTATTACTCTCAAAACAACCGACCGGGTCGTTACATCCTCCCCTTTTTAAAATAATCATTCATCCTCGAACGAGTATAAAGACATACATGAAACTGTGAAAAGATAAGGGTACTGGCTGCGCATATCGGTCTCCCAAGTCGCCTCCTCGACCGGCTGACCCCTCCACTAGGCCTTTACTGAAGCAATATTCTTTGACCTGAGCTTTCTGACTTGCCTGTCCAAAATGGCTACTGGCTCCTCAACATAAGATAGATCTTTGTCCAACTGGACTGAGCTGAAATACCGGGTGAACTCCCAAGTCGGATCACCGTGATACTTCCGGATCATGGACATGTGGAATACCGGGTGAACTCCTGCTAGGCTGGGAGGCAAGGCAAGCTTATAAGCAACCTCCCCAACTCGCCACAATATCTCAAAAGGACCAATGAACCTAGGGCTCTACTTACCCTTCTTCCCGAACCTCATGACACCCTTCATAGGCGATACCCGAAGCAAGACCCGCTCATCAACCATAAATGCCAAATCACAAACCTTACGGTCTGCAGAACTCTTCTGCCTGGACTGGGCTGTGCGAAGTCTCTCCTGAATCACCTTCACCTTATCCAGGGTATCCTGGACCAAATCTGTACCCAATAATCGGGCCTCGCCCGGCTCAAACCATCCCACTGGGGACCGGTACCGCCTACTATACAAAGCCTTATACGGTGCCATCTGAATACTGGATTGGTAGCTGTTGTTGTAAGCGAACTCTGCAAGTGGCAAGTATCGGTCCCATGACCTTCCAAACTCCATCACACAGGCACGGAGCATATCCTCAAGAATCTGAATTGTGCGCTCGGACTGCAAGTTCATCTGAGGGTGAAAGGATGTGCTCAACTCCACCCTAGTACCCAACTCCTGCTGTACGGCTCTCCAAAACCGGGATGTGAACTGTGTACCTCTGTCTGAAATGATGGATATTGGAATACCATGAAGGCGGACAATCTCTCTGATATAAATCTCAGCCAACCTCTCAGAAGAATAAGTGGTCAACACTGGAATAAAATGAGCTGACTTGGTCAGCCGATCCACGATCACTTAAATAGCATCGAACCTTCTCAAAGCCCGTGGAAGTCCAACTACAAAGGCCATAGTGATCCGCTCCCACTTCCACTCTGGGATCTCTAACCTCTGAAGTAATCCACCCGACCTCTAGTGCTCATATTTGACTTGCTGACAGTTGAGACACTTGGCCACAAACCCAACTATATCCTTCTTCATTCTCCTCCACCAGTAGTGCTGTCTCAAATCCTGGAACATCTTCGCGGCACTGGGATGAATGGAGTACCACGAGTTGTGGGACTCCTCGAGAATCAACTCCCGAAGCCCATCTATATTGGGCACACAGATCCGGCCCTGCATCCTCATCACACCATCATCACCAATAGTCACATCTCTGGCATCACCTCGCCGAACCCTGTCCTAAAGAACTAGAAGATGAGGATCATCATACTGGCGCTCCCTGATACGGTCATAAAGAGAAGGTCGAGCAACCACACAAGCTAATACCCGGCTAGGTTCTGAAATATCCAATCTCACGAATTGGTTGGCTAAGGCCTGAACATCCAAGGCTAAGGGCCTCTCAACTACCGGAAGATATGCCAAAACTCCCCAAACTCTCTGCCCGGCGACTCAAGGCGTCGGCCACTACGTTGGCCTTCCCCGGGTGGTATAATATAGTGATATCATAGTCTTTAAGTAGCTTCAACCACCTTCGCTGACGCAAATTAAGGTCCTTCTTACTGGACAAGTACTGCAAACTCCGGTGGTCAGTGTAAATCTCACAGGGAACACCGTACAAATAATGATGCCAGATCTTCAGGGCGTGAACAATAGCTGCTAACTCGAGATCATGAACTGGATAATTCTTCTCGTGCACCTTCAACTGTCTAGACGCGTATGCAATCACCCTACCTCCCTGCATCAATACCGCTGCAAGGCCAATCCTCAAGGCCTCACAATAGACAGTGTAGTACCCCGAACCTGTAGGCAATACTAATACTAGGGCTGTAGTCAAAGTTGTCTTGAGCTTCTGAAAGCTCTGCTCACACTCCTCGGTCCACCTGAACGGAGCACCCTTCTGGGTCAGCCTGGTCATAGGTGCTGCAATGGATGAAAATCCCTCCACAAAGTGACGGTAATACCCCACCAAACCAAGAAAACTGCGGATCTCCGTAGCTGATGACGGTCTAGGCCAACTCTGCACTGCCTCCACCTTCTTCGGATCTACCTTGATCCCATCACAAGACACTATGTGGCCCAAGAATGCCACTGAATAAAGCCAGAATTCACACTTAGAAAATTTTGCATACAACCTCTTCTCCCTCAAAGTCTGAAGCACGGTCCTCAGGTGCTGCTCATGATCTTCTCGAGACCGGGAATATACCAGGATGTCGTCAATAAACACAATGACGAAGGAATCAAGATAAGGCCAGAATACACTGTGCATCAAATGCATAAAGGCTGCTGGGGCATTAGTCAGCCCAAATGACATGACAAGAAACTCATAGTGGCCATATCTGGTCCTGAATGCATTCTTCGGGATATCTGGCTCACGAATATTCAACTGATGATAGCCAGAACGCAAGTCAATCTTGGAAAACATCCTGGCACCCTGTAACTGATCAAATAAATCATCAATGCGAGGCAAAGGATACCTGTTCTTCACTGTGACCTTGTTCAACTGCCGATAATCAATACACATACGCATAAAACCACCCTTCTTCTTCACAAATAAGACCGGAGCACCCCAAGGTGATACATTGGACCTGATGAAGCCATTATCAAGCAACTCCTGCAACTGCTCTCTTAACTCCTTCAACTCAGGAGGAGCCATACGGTAGGGAGGAATAGAAATGGGCTGAGTGCCCGGCAATAAATCAATGCCGAAATTAATATCTCTATTGGGCGGCATACCCGAAAGATCAGCTGGAAACACATCCGAAAAGTCCCTCACTACTAGAACTGACTCGACTGTAGGAATATCAATACTGACATCTCTCACATAGGCCAAATACGCATCACACCCCTTCTCAACCATTCGCTGAGCCTTAAGAAATGAAATGACCCTGCAGGGAGTATACTCTAAAGTACCTCTCCACTCTAATCTCGGCAAACCTGGCATAGCCAGTGTCACGGTTTTAGCGTGACAATCAAGAATAGCATAATGGGGCGACAACCAGTCCATGCCCAAGATAACATCAAAATCTACCATACTGAGTAATAACAAATCTGCTATGGTATCAAAACCAACTAAGAGCAATCAAACACGACTGATATACGTGGCCCACAATGAGAGAATCTCCCACAGGAGTAGATACATAAATAAGGGAACTCAAAGAATCCCGAGATATCCCCAAATGTGGAGCAAAGTAAGAAGACACATATGAATACATAGATCCTGGGTCAAATAATACTGATGCATCCCTATGACAGACATGGACAATACCTGTGATGACTGAATCTGAAGCAACGGCCTCTAAACGGGCTGGAAGGGCATAGTACCTGGCCTGGCCTCCCCCTCTAGGGCAACCTCGTCCTCCCCTACCTCCACCTCGAGTTGGCTGAGGAGGTGGGGTAGCAGTTGGTGCTGAAAGAATGGCCGGAGGACCCGGTGGAGCACGTGGAGGCTGATAAGTCTGTGGAGGTTCACCCCTCCTGGCTCTGGGGTAATCTTTAACTAAGTGACGAGTGTCACCACACTCAAAACAACCTCTCGAAGGACGCGGAGGCTGAGACTGACTCGGACCTGGCCTACTGGACTGGCCGGTAATAGCACCTCGAGTAGGAGGCATACTGGATACTGGCGGTGCATAATAGGGCTCCTGAGGTCTAGGAGGAGCTGGAACACCACTGGCTGCTGGAAGAGTTGAATGAACAGGGCGACTCACAAAACCCGTACCATAGCGTGCTGCTGGTGCATGAGCTCCTAAATAATGACCAGTCTCTCGAGACCTCTTGGCCTCTCTCTCCTCTCTATCCCGGGCAAACATGCCCTCCACTCTCCTGGAAATGCTCACTGTCTGCTGATAAAGATGTCCATCTCCAACTCCCTAGCCATACTGGTCCGAATACTAGGGTGGAGTCCCTCAATGAAGCGACAAACCCTCTCTCTGACTGTAGCAACCAGAGCCGGTGCATGACGAGCTAACTCACTAAGATGGACTGCATACTCCGACAC